>NC_056726.1:974071082-974151958 GCF_019279795.1 Protopterus annectens | reverse complement strand
TTGACTATGGCGGGGGCGAAACTTAGGAATAAGTATATTAGAGGGTCAGCCCAGGTTGGAAGGTTTGGAGACAAAGTCAGAGAGGCAAGATTACGTTGGTTTGGACATGTGCTGAGGAGTGATGCTGAGTATATTGGGAAAAAGATGCTAAGGATGAACCTACCAGGTAACAGGAAAAGAGGAAGGCCTAAGATAAGGTTTATGGATGTGGTGAGAGAGGACATGCAGGTGGTTGGTGTGACAGAGCAAGATGCAGACGACAGGAATAAATGGAAACAGGTGATCCGCTGTGGTGACCCCTAACGGGAACAGCCGAAAGAAGATGATGATTACACGTGCTTCCATTGTTCCAGTACTGTGTTCTTTCAGTCTTTAAGCCTCGTGATTATGCATGTTGGTATGTGACACATTCCATAGTTGGCAGTATCCTATTTATTTCTACCTCCATGGCTGTGTACATGTCGTTGACCTATCTATATATTTGCAGATATAGGTGAATCCGTATATATCAACATATATCTCTCTATCTCCCTTTCTATCTCTATTATATATATATATATATATATATATATATATATATATATATATATATATATATGAGAGAGAGAGTGAGAGGGATAAAATACCTTTCATTGTGTACATGTCAGTGTATACTGTTTCCTGGACTCCGCACGTTTGTGTTTGAACCTGTCACATTACACACCTGCTGTTGGTTCATTTTGGGTAGCTTAGTGTTAGGTGATTGTGTACATGATTGCGTGTTCTACTCCTGGCAGCAGTCGTTTTACCCTTCAGAGCAGGCACTATTATTACAGGGGTGAATAATGCTAGTTTCACCTGTTCTGGACATCACTGACCGTGATCTGCACGATATTCAGAGAAGCTTAGCCCTGTCTCGCGCATATCCGTATAGTCATGTTTAAACGACGCTTACCAGCACTGGGCAATGGATATTCCCGCTAACATGTGCTAAACCTGATCTGATGACCTGCATCCACCATCCATTATTCGTGCCTTCGGGATTACGTAACGTCCCTTGCAGGACATGGTACAGGGAACATGCATGACAGTCAGTGCATTTACCACTTGGGCATCTGGGATTTGTACACGTGTTATGGCATTTTGTATGTCGACTGTACTATGGCTGTTACTCCATACTGCAATCAAATGGGTAACTCAGTTAGTTTACATATGGATGAGACCTATTAATGGTATGTCCAAGTGATGTTTAATAGATGTGCTCCAGCATTGGGAATGTATGTCACAGTGAGCCACACACTATAATGTGCTACACCTTCACACAACCATAGGTGGAGCATGCTGGGGTGACAGATACCTGTCATGGGTACACCCCATGCTTTGCCACTACATCCATGATTACATTGTATGGAGCCCCTCATTAACACACCAGGGAATCCATGCAGAGTGTGTGGGGAACAGTGATTAAACACATGCATCCCACAGTTGGCTCTGCTCCACTGAGGGTGAGTTGGTTACTCGATGTGGTGGCAACAGCAGACACTGTTTGCCTCGATTGATGAATGGCCTCTGACAATCGGGCATGTACCTACCGATGTACCTAGGAACCTATACATACAGTACCAACATATGCTGATAGGTACGTGTACTGTTCAGGTGTTGACATTCCTTGTTCCAATAGCTGTTGTGTGTGCAATGGTTGAGGGCTGCCTATGTAGGATTCACACAGTAGGCCACGTATACATTACAATTTACAGGTGGTCGTGTGTGTGTGTGCCATCCATTTTACTGTGTGTGCAGGTGGAGAGGTGTGTCAGTCCGTAGGGGCCTACACTGTCAGAGTATGTGCTATACATTCCCTCTTTGCCAAGGCATAGGCATATTGGGCACGCCTCCGTCTGTCTACTGGGACTGGCACAGGGTGTTCGTGGTCTGAATCCCTCTGTGCCTGTGATGGCCTTGGCAACTGCGGTGGTCTGTGAGGGTCTTCACCATTATGTCCCTGCTGCAGCTGTTTCCGCAGGATCATATTATGTAGCATGGCACATACTATGAAGATGTGGGCACACATGCCTGGAGAGTACTGCAAGGCTCCACCAGATATGTCCAAGCAACGGAACCATGATTTCAGCATCCCAAACACATGCTCTATGATGATTCTGGTTTGTGCGTGTGCCTCATTATGGCATTCTTGCATGGGTGTGTGTGCATTTCTGATGGGAGTCATCATCCATGGCTCCAGTACATAGCCAGCATCCCCCACAGGGTGGCCATGTGGGATGTCCCCCATGACAAATACCTGATGCAGCTGTGAGGCATGCCAGATGTGGGAGTCATGGTAGCTTCCAGGGCTGCCAGCACACACATCCATGATAATGCCCTGGGCATTGCACATGACCTGGCAGTTGATGGAGTGGTATCCCTTGCGGTTTATGTAGGTCCTACCATGCTCACTGGGTGGTGACTTGATATGTATGTGCGTGCAGACTATCGCACCCCGTACCTCCGGGTAGTGTGCCACATGGTGGAAGAGACGTATATTGCTGGTCGACTCCTCCTGAGTTCGGGGGAAGTATATATGCTCATTGGCATGTGGTAGCATGGCATCCAGGAACTGGTGTAGTACCCTGGATGCTGATGCCTGTGAGATCCCCATTATATCTCCAGTTGGCCTTTGAAAGGTACCTGTGGCTAGTATTTGCAAGCTTACACATACCTTCATGTCCACTGGGATGGGTTCCCCTCTGTTGTTTCTGGATCTCAGGTGTGGCCGGCACAGCTCAACTATTTGCTGTAGGATGTCCCTGTCCACCCTGTAACGCTCTACTATCTCCAGATCATGTAGCCTCTGGTAGGTTACCCTTGGTCTGAACACTCTTCTCCTCCTCTGGGGCCTGTGGTGGTTGTCAGCATCATCCTCCACAACACCTTCAGTCACTAACACATGGTGATGAATCACAGCTATGGCAGCTCCCAACATGTACATTGTAAAAGTTCCCCATCTGTTTACACCTATGGTGCAGTGTTTGGGAATACACAGGTTTGTGTGAGGTGCTTTCACACTTTAAACTATTGTGCTGTGAACACTAATGATGTCATAGGGTGTGTATGTACGATCGTAGCTACAGGGTATCTTATGTGTTTTACGACAGGAACTACTATTGTGGTGCCTTTGGTGTTGAATTACATTTGGCTGCCGTGGATTACCTCTTAACCTTCCCCATTTCTTAATGTTTCACCTCCAATTTTCTGGCATGCATCCAGCAGCCTGCTTTCATTTGTACTTTCCTAAACCTGGCTTATCTTGCGTAATGTGTTCTATGGCCGGTCTACTGCAGGTTTGCTTTGCTCTGCAATGAAAGTTCTCTTTTCTTTGCAATCCGACACCTCCCCTATCCTGTTTTGCAGGTTTTTGCAAGCAGACTTGTCAGCTGCCGTTGACTGCATGCTGTGAGTTAATAGATGTTAATTGCTCAGTTGTACTCCAATTACCCTACTGCGGTATTTCCTTATTTTCTTCCCCTGACCTTCTTGTTTGAGCTATGGTGCGTGGCACGTGCGTCTGCTTACCGGGTTTCGGGCATGTTTTCATCCCTGTACACATGTGCTTTCGGGCACCATATGTGCTCTCAGCTAAACAATGCTATACCTACCTCCCCACCCCTGTCCTGCAGCTTTGCTTAGCAATGGCCAGGCCGGATTTGCATTGCTCCAATGTGCTTACAGCTACGGTGGCACACCCCACTGCTGATGTCATGTATGCCTCTAAACCACTCCTCGGTGTTGTAGCGCTGCACCGTATGGTATATCCTTAGTCCGGTGGGACATTTGCGATTCACTATTTCCTGCCTCATTTGCATGGCATTGACTACTAATTCCTAGTTACTGCGCCAAACACTGTCACAGACCCTTAGCAACCCTTGCAGCTTGGTTGTGGTGTACCATGCATACTGTTGAGTATTATGGTGAAATCATGATTTGTATTACATTGCAATTTTATGACATTTGTATATATTTTCTTTGTGTTCCCGTTTGCACACACATGCCCTGCGGTTGTACTTTGCGTTACTGTGGACATGACATTAAATGTTGTTTTTTAGGTGTTGTGCATCTTTTCTTATGCCATTGGCTGTATACTAAGCCATTGGCATATGTTAACTTTGTAATACATGAGTCTGGTCCGCTTTCATAGCTCCGATGTTCTGTTTGGAAAAATGTAAACCATGTTTTTTGGTTTACATTTCTGCAGGCTTATGCTACACCTGCACACCACTTCATGAATCGTTATGTACCTTCATTTGCATGGTGCGGCACTGCGCATGGGGTGATTAGCATACCTAAGCCAAGGGCTGTGCAGATCTGGCGTACGCTGGTAGTGCACGTGGAATTGGATCGTACCTGAATCGCTCGGCGGCCATATTTGGCCTTATACCACCTACGCTACACCTGCGCCTGGCGCACACTTCATGAATCCCAGGAATTGTTTATGTTGTTGATTTCTAAATCTGTCTCTGTTATTAATTTCTTCATAATATTTCCCAAAGCATTCTAGTATGTCTTTTAAATCAGTCACTTATTTATTTTTATCAGCTTGCTTGGAAATTATTTCTTTAATATGATTAGTATTTATTTTTTTCTTAGATCTAATAGGCAATGTGTGTAAGCTTTTTGTGTTTATTAAGTACGTTTGTAATTTTAGCTTTTTCAGATTTATTGATATTATATAGTGAAGTATATGAAGACATTTCTGATTTAATATTTTCAACTCAGCATTTGCTGATTTGTCATAAGGTTTTAAATTGTGTTTCAATTTATCTTTATCAGGCTGCAAAACTTCAACTCCTTAGCCCACTCTTTTTTTTACATATCCAGCAATTTTCAATTCTGCCATATAAATAAGCTTTTGAAGGATCCCAGAGAATTACTTCTGAAGCTTCTCCATTATTAATAATTTCAGTGTATTGATCTATATCTTTTAGACACCATTCCTTAAAGTCTTTTAATTTTACTATATAAGTAGGGATTCTCTGACAGTAAATCAAAATACTTGCTTTAACATTAACATAAATGTAATAGCATTGTGTTCAGATAAAGGACATGAAGCTATCAGTGCATTTTCAATTTTAGTAAATAAACTATTAGAAGTAATAACTTTATCAATGTTTTTCTGGGTGCCAGATTTATAAGAATAATGTATAAAGTTAAGAGAGTTAGTTGATTTAATATCCTAGGTATCTCTCAGATGTTGAGAATTAATTAAATGATCTAAATGTTTAGCTACTGAGGATAGCTTAGGAACCATGCCATTAGTTGTGTCTTTACTAGAAAGAATACAATGAAAATCTCCCAATAATTCATTCACCTTTTGTATATAAGGTTATATTATCCAAATATTTCTTAACAATTTTGGCTCTAATTCCAAGTATGCAGTAAGAATTCACAAAAGTATAAGTTTTTTGTCAATTTATTCTACTACTAAACCCAATAGGCCATTTTTTACCTTAATAGTTATTTAATAGTTTAGGTATAGGTAATGAACTTCTCCAAAGAATTAGAGCGCCTCTCCTTTTTGATTTAAAATGAGAGCTCACAAGAGTTGAATAATCTTTTAACTTCAGTCTATCTACATCTTCAGATTAAATGCATTCCTTGTAAGAAAATTATGTGAGCTTTGTGCAGTTTTAAATATTTCTTTAAGCTACTCTTCTTTACTGGATTATTAAGTCCATTGATATTTAACGAGAGACAGTTATATGTCGACATTCATGAGAGCATGTAAATGCATTGATTTAAGATGATTTAGCTTAAAATATAATAACCAAGTACTAATAATTGTTGTTATGGAGAGATAAAAAACAAGCAAAACCATATTTATACATTCAAAACTGCCATCATGGAACAAAAATTCCCTAATTTGGTGATATAATCATATAAATCACACACCAATCAGCCCATATCAATGTTACCAAATGGAACAGTTGCTACTGCTTCTTAATTTAAAACTATTATTAATTATAACTATTTAGAGCATACTCAAGTCATGTTGAAAGGGAAAAACAATATAAAGTATTAATTTGAGAGATATTAATATTTATGATATTAATATTTATGATCATAGAAATATAAAGCTGGGAATGTTAATAATAAAGAATGATATTATGTATTTCTGAATATAGCAAAAATATACCAGAAATTATGCATTTCAAATTTCTGTATTTGATCAAGACATTTTATTTAGTCATTTCTTCTCAATCCTACTATAGGAAATATTATAAATAGCCTAGTATTTAAGCATTTGTATGGAGGAAATAAATAAAGCTCACAACACCTGTAACACATTAACCTGTAGACATCTTAACACCAATACATAGCAAGATCACTTATCATAAAACTTTTAAAAGGTGAAAGTAATAGAATATGGGCATATAATTAAAAGGAGCTACAATTTAAAATTACATATTTGGGTATATTGTATATGCTTATATATGCATAATATCTTTACATGGATGTGAATACATATAGCTGTGTATATGTGTTTGTAAATTATGAGCAGATGCTTGATATGTATATTAATGGTTAAGAGAATGAATATCTTCTATGTATATATGCATGATAGTAAATATACAAATGAGTGAGTGTTTTAAGTGAATGTTTGTATTATTAATGTGCGTATATTACTATCAATACCTCTAGTACATGGAATATACATTTAACATCTAACTTCTGCACAGGAAGCATTTTTTTATGATTATATTTTAAGTATCATGTACTTACAGATTTGCTTATAATACTTTTCATTACCATATTCTGAAATGTGTGGATCAAGTTTTTGTATTCATCATACTAATGGGGGATGAAAAATGCTTGAAATAATTTAAAAGTCACTTTAGTATAAAACAAAATTACATATTTCAGTAACAAATGCAGAACATTTCAAAGAATTAAATCTGCTCCTTATTATTATTTTCCAATAATTAGCAAAGCAACACTGAGTAATTAAGACAACAGATGTTGAGTAGATTGAGGTGTTTTAAGCATCTTCTCTAAACTGTTTCATATAGCACAGAAGACAACAGCTTATATTAAAGTATAAGTACAGTAATATATATAAATGCTGTTATGCAAATGAATATCTATAGAGAATTCAAATAAATATATTTCTCTCAGTGCAAGTTTATAATAACTGTTAATAGTTTCCAGTCAAATGTCTGTGAAAATCATTTTGTATAAAAAACTATTTTATGGCAACCAGTGTGCAGAGGTGTGAACCATATGTTATCCTATATAATATATGCTAGCTTCCTCCATGCTTGTTTTCATTTGCATTTTAGTAATAAAGTGTTCCCTGTGTTTAACTTTACAGTTTTGTGCAGCTCTTTTTAGCATCACATCAGGTGTTAGATTTCACAGTTGCATTTCAAGGAAAGCACTGGGACAACTGTATACTGAAGTAATACCAAAAGATTATGGGGGTATTTAGTTGGGTCTATATTAGATGAACGAAAGTTCATCTTAGCGAACGCTCATATGAGCAAATATCCAGGTACTCGAAACTGCAATTGTGGTCGCACTACAGTGAGGAAAGGGCAAATATCCCCATCTTCACTGTACCATGATCTCACAATTGCGGTTTCGAGTTCCGCAATATTCGCTCATGTCAGCGTTCGCTAAGATGAACTTTTGTTCATCTGATATAGACCCTATTTAGTTTTTTAGGCAGTTGGTTATACCTTGTGCAAATGCATGTGTAGATCCATTACTTAGGAATAGACAAGTGTAGTCTGTATAACTATGTATTTCAATTTGAGTGTGTTTTTGCATGTGGATGCCCTTATGTATACAGAATTGCAAAGTAGCTCATTTTCTTAAGTATGGATGCTTAATCTGTATCTTACCAGCTTTCAGATGATTAATAGCTCTCTATAACAGTATTTTAATACACAGCTAGATGTTATACATGACATGTTAATCTCTATTTATTATGCTATCAGCTTCATTCATGCTATGCATTTGTAAGTATTCTGTATAGGTTCATAGGTTGGTACTAGGCTATCAGCCCTAGGGCCTATACAAGCCTAGCCATAACAATTCCCTGGCTATTTCTTCCCACACTATTTACTTCCCTGGACCCCTGTCTAGCAGGGTGACTGACATGATCCCCGGGATGAATTTCCTTTCTCCCATCCAATCGTCAAGGTTCTTTTTGAAGAGGGCCAAAGAGGCACTCTGCTTGACATGTATGAGCAATCTATTCCAGAGTCTGGGGAGTCTCTGGGTCAGGAACCTATCCCTCCAGCATGTTTTGTTTATTGTGATGACAAGGTTTAGATCCCTGGAGCGTGTGGCTCTGAGGGATTGGGATTTCTTTAAGTGTAGCATGTCCAACAGCTCTGGGTTTAACATGGCCTTGTATGTTAAGCAGAGATTCCCTCTGAGTAGACGATATGCGACAGAGTATAGCTGGAGTTTTTTAAGGCAGTCAGCGTAGGGCATCTGCTTTAGGCCTGTGATTCTTTTAGTGAGGTATTTCTGCGGCCTTTCCAGCTGTTGCAGATGTCTTGAGAGGTACATACCAAACGGGTCGTTATATTCTATAATGGGTCTAATGAGGGATGAGTACAGTGGGACATTAACCTCCTTTTTTCTGGATGAAAAGCCCTTAGTGATGAGGTGTGCCACATAGAAGGATTTACTGACTGTTGTGGTGATGTGGTTATCGAAGGTGAGACCACTGTCCACCTGTGTCCCTAAGTCTCTTATCACACTTTTGGTGTTTAGTGTACTGCCACCTATATGGTAATTCATGGGCATATGTTATTCCACCAACAGTCTTGAAGTTTAACTACCTATTTGTATTATTTATTTATTTAACAGACTGGGAAAGTCCTAGGACAGGGCCTATTTTCAGAGGAGGCCTGGGGAGAAACACTCCAGATGCATGCCTTTGGAATGTGGAAGAAAGCCAGAGTACCTGGAGGAAACCGACATGAACACAGGGAGGACATGCAAACTCCACACAGAAAGCACCCCAGCTGAGAATTGAACCAGAGAATCTCTTGCTGTGAAGCAACAATGTTAACCACTGCACCACTGCTCCTCCCATTCATCTTTCATTATCTATGGATTACCTATGGTCTTTGTGTTTGTTATATTTATTTATGGGATTAGACCTTTAGGTGTGCCATTGCCTGTTGCAAGACGCAGATGAGTTATTTTACTTATTAGATCTTATTTAATGAAACTATCTATGCTTGTGAGGAATCTGTATTCAGAGGGAGCCCAAGTAGAAAATACCAGGTAGCCCTTGAACAATGCAATTGTTAAAAAATATTAGAAATATAAGACATAGCTAACAAAGAAGTCAATGGTTTGTACTTGCATAAATGAAATCTGGATATGAAATAATATATTAGGTCAGTGACAATAATGGATCAGTTAAAGAAGGTAACCTTTTAAAATATTAGGACTCACAATACTAAATACTGAAATGCTTAGAGGGAATAATCAAAAATCCAGTATGACAGTGTGTAAATATTTGTGTGTGCAATATAACAGGTAGCATCTTACACAATCAGAGAAACTGTAGAGGAAATTCTATTACTGTAATAGGTACTTTTTGTTTATCAGAAGTATTGTGCATGCAGTAACTGTCTGATTCATTATTGTTAACGTTATATTATTTTTTCAGTTTCTATCCTGAGACATTAAAACCAGTAATATTGTTTTAAACAAGCATTTTCCTCACTATAAATGACATATTCCTCTGTACTGTGATGATATGATGCATGAGTATATTATGTTTACACTGTACCTATATAAAGGATACAACTTTCACTGAAGTATAATTAGAATGACCACAAGATGCCACTAAACAGAACTTAGTGCCAGGTGTCTTTAAGTCTACAGATGTCTTCTTTTTCGTCTTCCCACTGCATTCTTTTTCTTTTTCTTCTTTTCATTATTTCACTTTTTAAAAGATAATGAGCACCAAATCTACATGGATATGTTTTAAAATTAACTAGATTAATTTAAAATGTTCTATTTTTGAGTTTCTGTTGCTTGTTTTAACATTCTAAAAGTTCTCTTCCTATAAATGAGCATTAAAGGTCAAAATGCATTTCCTGCAGCACAGGCAGCTTGAACATGGAATATAGACTGTTATAATTTGAAAAACAGCTTGAGGTATGTGAAAAAAACATTCTAAAGCAATTTAACTAAAACTAGGTAGGAAAAGTAACTGAAAAGAAGCAGTTACTATAAAAATGGCTGGTGACTGTGTTTAACACTCACAAGTTAAACATAAATCTATTTTTTCTACTTTTAATAAGAATAAGCACTGCTTTTTTTAAAAATTGACTTAATACGTATGCAAATACATATAAAAACAGTCAGTAGCATCTCTAATTCTTTGAACAAGAGCCCAAGTAATGAACAAACACCACACAAGTTAAACCTATTAAAAGAAAGAGACGTAATGTATATAAATTACTTTCATGTAGCCAAAACCACTCAACACAATACCCACTGCACATAGATAAACCTTATCACATACAACCACATTTGCCAGATAGAAGAAACCAAATATAAAAAACAGATCACTTGAAATTATGTATACAAAGTATATCACTGGGATTCGGCAAACTTCCGTGCAAGAATAGCTTATTCCTGCACAGAAGGGACCGTTCCCATACAGCATGGCAGCTCGCATGGGAAGGTGGCTTAATGGCTAAGGTGTTTGCCTTACAAACACAAGGTGCAGGGTTTGAGTCTCACAAGGAATAATTGGCTAGGCTTAAAATGGCTCAAAAGGGCAGTTAGCTTAGTACTAAACTATGAACTATAAACTATGAAAGTGCACTGCCATGCTGATAAACGGACACCTATTTGTGTATGAGTGCAGGGTGTGTGTCTGAGAGCAGAGCTCTCAAAATACACATGCCCCCTGCACACCAGAATTGCCGTCCGGCAATATAAAATGAGCAAGAATGCTCATAATACCCCCAACCCATCAGGGTAAGAAATCTTGTCAAAGCCATAAGGGACAATTGTCCCTACCAAGGCAAAAGTTGAAAGAATAAGAGATGTAGCATAAGCACACAGTGCACACCTCCCAACCAATCACAGTAAGGAATTTGGACAAAGCCATAAGGGGCAATCGTCCCACAAAGCACAAAGTTGATAGAATAACAGGTTCAGCATTAGCAGGGGTATTCTGAAGGGTACAAATAATAAAACACAACAAATAATTTTTTTTATACATGCAATAAAATTTAAGCATAGCTGTGCAGGTGTGCCAGTTGCTTAGCTATGCTTAGTCCAGCCTAAACAGCACAAGGAGTTAAATACCAAGAGACATCCAGCATAAGCAGTACTGCAATAGTGTAGTGGTTAGAGTCTATGCTTTGCAAGCAGCCATTCCAGGTTTGAGCCACACTGTAACTAATTTGCATTTTACATGTAAAAGCAGTACATAAACATTTTCTTTTATAATTAGCTACTAAATAATATATATTTGTTAACCAGAGTACTGTACTAGGTCCAGATGTGAGGTGTCAGTTTAATATAGTTGTGAAACCTCCATATAAACACAATTGCCCCATACAGTACAGTCATACAGGAATAAATGTAATGAAAGCACATTTGGGGGATGTTAGGGACAGTGAACAAATAGGTAATGAATGATGAATCAATCACATACAGCAGATAGTCTACAAAATAAAAAAATAAGCAATGCTAAGCATTGCACATCTCTGCTTTCCAGGTGTAAGCATTGTGTAAATATGACTGCTAAGCAATGAGTAGCCCAGCTAAGTGAATTTTCTCATTGATAAGCAGTGCTGAACCTGCCCCCTTTAAGCAATGCCAACCTTAGCTAAGCAGGTTTGCCCATAGCTTAGCTTAGCTCAGCATATTCAAAACTGTAAAATTACGGCAAAGGGTGGGAAATCAGCCATATTTAAACCCTGCAAGTGGGAATACAGCTCATAACTGGTTGTAGCTTCTCAGGATAGGCAGTATGGCTGGTGTTGGTGAGAGCATGTGCTTCCGGGTGCAGTGCTGGGGCATACATGAGTCCAAGGTCATGGTAGGACTCCTGGTAAAAAAACATGATGAGAGACTGCTGCAGGACCAGTACCAGGGTTCCCAATATAAAGTGGACTAGTTTGCTACACTACAGTATCACACAGTTATCGCAAGTGCCACAGAGCTTATATGTTGAAGAGCTGTCCAAAGGTATCTTTGAAAGTGAGTGACATCAGCTGCAGTGCTAAAGGAGGGGTGAGAGAAGTGTAGAAAGTGTGAATGACCACAAAATCAGGTGTCAACAAACACACACACACACACACTCTCACACACAAACACACACTTTATCACAGTTGCTAGGACCAGGATTAGAACTCTTACCTGGATAATTTGCTACACTACAATATTAAGCAGTTATCACAAGCACCACAGAGCTTATAGGGTTGAGACATGGCCAAAGGGTTATTTCAAGGTGACTGACATCAGCAGGCGTGCTAAAGTAGGTCAATGGCAGGTGTAGTTGTGTGAATGGCCTCAAAACTATTCATCTCCACACAGACAGAAACACACACATGCACACACACACACACACACACACACACACACACACACACACACACACACACACACACACACACACACTCACCAGGACCAGGATTAGAACTCCTATCTAAGTAGTTTGCTACACTACAGTATTACACAGTTATCATGAGCACCACAGAGATTATAGGGCTGAGACTTGGCCGATGGTTTATTTCAAGGTGTCTGACATCAGCAGTAGTGCTAACATGGGCAATGGGAAGTGCAGTGTGTGTGAATGGGCCATAAATCATTCCTCTGGAAATACACACACACACACACACACACACACACACACACACACACACACACACACACACACACACACACACACTCAGTCACACACAACTTTACATTTGACAGGACTGAGTATACATATGCTACATGAATACTGATTTGTACTATTGTGTTACACAGTTATCACAAGCACCACAGACACTATAAGGCTGAGGGCTACCAAAAGGAATGTGTACAGTGATTGACATCAGCACATCATGTGATATCAGCCAATTGGATGTGTAGTGGGTGGGGCAGGCATCATAATGGAATTTTCTCTGTCACTGTCTGTCTTTTTCTTCCCCACATCTGTGTGTGTGTATGTTTGACATATTATAGTGTGTTGGCCTTGGATATGTGTGACTATTCCTATCCAATGTGTGTGTGAAGCATGAATGGTGTACAATTTGCTGTGTGTGCACAGACATCTGCAAATTACAGATATGTATAGTCCACTGTGTTGTCAGACATGGGCTTCATTTCTCTAAGTGTAGGAGTATGCCCAGTATGACCTTCTGTACTGAGTGTGTGAAGCCATTACAGGTAGGATTGTACTCCAGTCTAGGGTTTGGTGTTAAACACATACAGCTATCAACCTGTTTCTGCAGGATATTTGTAGATAGGCTGACAATATGGAGTCACAATGAGTGATGGATAGGGGAATACTGTAACTATTGCTGTCTGTGATGCTTGTGTTACATGGTTGGTGTTAGCAGAGATATTCAGACATATGTACTGTTTTATACAGTGATGAATTATGTCATCAACTACTGCAGATATAATTATTTGCTCACAGTTATTTATTGGGAAATACAAGATGAATGAAGCTGAGTCCAGTATTGTGGTCCACAGCCTACACATTCTTGCACACTCCTGCCATTCTGGAGGGGTAGCTTCAGGCACTTGCTGATGGGCCTGTGTAAATGGTCCAGCATCTTGGTACTATGATGTCTGAGGATTCCCTTCTTGTACATATATTGACTTAACAGAATGGCCATATCCTGCTGTGAACATACCTCTCAGCTGTACAGATTCACCCAGGTTACCCAGAGACAGGGCTCATATATTTGGTCAGTTCTCCTTCACATTGTGGTTTACAAGCAGGTTTGTAGCTACCCATTACTGGGTTTGCAGGCAGGGGTAGTATGGGCACACATCAGAGTTTCAGACTTCACACTCTCCATGATGTCCATGCATCTACACCATCCACTCTGTTATTCTATCCTCTTCCTAACATTATGTGAGTGATATCTGAGAAGTATCCCTATAGCTGACACTTCATCCCAGCGGTATGTATGGATTGGTCCACAGTTCATGCAGCGGGTTATGGGTGGCATGCTATTGTGATTCGTCAACACGGCCTTGCATTTGTGTTCTTTTGACTATTATGTTGTTAGTTATGATCTCATGAGATACCATACACTGGCACTAAGGGTGGGGCACAAGCCTTTGACAAAGGACTGTAGGCCATTTGGTAGTGATGCAGGCAATCTTTAGCAGGCCACTGAATTCTGTCACTCCTACATTCCCAAGCTGAGAGCCATTGAATTCCCCTGGAGTGACAGGGTAAGTGTGCAAGGTGTTAATGGCAATAGTTCCCATCCATATTGCTCCATTTGTCTGGATGCAGGCAGGGTGCTGCTTACAGCTAAGGACACACCTGCATAGGACAGCTCTTTAGCATGTTGCATTCTGTGGGTATTCCCATACAGAAGTGGGGTCATACTGTACTCATGCCCAACAGCAAGGATATGACCTGTGATAAACCTGTGGCTGATGGTGGGGTGAGCTGAGTGCATGTGTAATATGGAAGCTACTTGCAGCTGATTCACGGATATACCTGGGATATTCCCCTTATGCTGCCTTGTGCAGGGACATAGACAGTCTCTCATTACTTCATAACTGTGCCTTTTGTGGTCTGCCACTGATTGGCCAGACTACATCACTATTCCATACTACACAGAAAACTAATGTGCTGCTAACCTGCCTGTACAATTCCAATGTTGTGTGCAGCAACAGTTAAATTTTATGCACTCTGTCTAGGGTACTTCCACCTTTGTACTGTGTGTATGTATGGGCCCACATTCATGGCATGTCCATCTTTCAGATGGTGACAGATATTGACATCTGGACAGTGAGTATGGATGACTGCTGACATGGGTATTGCTGAGAAGCATTGTGTTTGGCACTGCAGTTGTCAGAACATGGCCCTGTCAACCACAGTACTGCCCATAGGCCACCGAGACACAACCCTCCATGCCTACATGCTGACCACTTCCAGACAATACTGAACACACAACAACCTAACACACAGACCCCTGCATATTGTACACATGCAACAATCTATCCTGTAGATTGGGCAAGCTCGGGTAATCTGTGCTCCACTGATACTACTCCTCACACTTACATGTTACTGCATTTCTACATAGGATTGTGGGGGGGCACACCTGACAACTGTAAACTGTGCAATGAATGTACTGGTATGTCAAGTACTCTGTTGGCTTCCACATCATTTTGTATTCTGACCTATCATGCAGACTGGAGGGATATCAGTGGAGTACATATCTTAGGTTTTATTGACCTACATTTCAGTTTCAGACTTCTTACCCTTCAGAACTAACATACAATTGCCAGACCTGTAGCAGTCTGTCTGTATAGGTCTGGAAGGGGGCTGTTCACCATTGCCATCAATTGGTGGCCTTAGCCCAGCCTTTCTTTATGGTCATCTACACCTGTCCTGCTGGCTGAGGCTGGTGATGGGTATGTGAGCCTCACTGACATGCATGTGTTTGTCCTATGGACACATATTTGGGCCACCACATATATTGCAGTGGGATTTGTCACCTTGTCTAGTACTGCCTAGTGTATTGACACCAGTATTTGTTATGGATTTCATGCTGCCCATATAGATGTTCAGTATCTGCTGCCATCCCATTCAGCCACCCGATTCCCTTGCATGCTTGCATCCATACCATAGATACAACTATAAGAACATACTACACCACTCAGTAATTGATAGGAAGAGTGACTAACCTTGTGGCTGGGCCAGTATTGAGGATGGTGCTGGAGGGCTGACTATGTTGGATGCACATAGTACACTCCCTATACATGCTAAAGCACAGGTAGTGTCATATTTGGCATCCCTTTTACTGTATGTGCGAGTCAGAGAGAATTGTCATTCCTTGGGTCCCTACTGTGTCAGTGTATGTGCTATGCGTTGCCTCTTTGCCAGGGCTTGGGCATATTGGACATGCCTCCTTCTGCCTACATGGGCAGGCTCAGGTGGTTCCTCCTTTAAGTCCCTCTATGCCTGTGCTGCCATTGGCAATGGTGGGGGGCTTTGTGGCCTTGCCCTGTGCTGTTCCTGCTGCAGCTATTTCCACAGGATCATATCGTGTATCATGCCACATACTATGAACATTTGTGTACATGTAGCTGGAGAGTACTGCAAGGCTCCACTGGATATGTCCAGGCAGCGGAACTGTGACTTGAGCATCCCAAACACATGCTCTATTATGATTCTGGTTTTTGCATGTGCCTCATTATAGAGTTCTTGTTTAGGTGTGTGTGCATTTCTCAGGGGTGTCATCAGCCATGGCTCCAGTGTGTAGCCAGCATCCCTGACTAGTTGGCCATATGGATATCCCCACTGACAAATGACTGGTACAGCTGTGTCATATGCCAGATGTGGTAGTTGTGATGACTTCCAGGGCCAGCACACACATTCAAGATAACGCCATGGACATTGCACATGACCTGGCAGTTGATGGAGGGGAAGCCCTTGCAGTTTATGTAGACCCTACCTCGCTGGCCAGGTGGTGCTTTGATGTGTATATACATGCAGTCTATAGCACCCACTACCTCAGGGTTTTCTGCTATTTGGTGGAAGAGACACATACCACAGGTCAATGCCTCACAGGTGATGGGGAAATATATGTGCTCACCAGCATGTGCTGGCATGGCATCCAGAAACTGGTGGAGTACCCTGGATTCTGATGCCTGTGAGATCTCCATGATATCCTCTGTAGCCTTTGGAAAGTACCTGTGGCTAGTATTCATAAGCCTACACATACCTTAGTAGCCACTGAGATGGGTTCTCCTCTGCTGGTTCTGTGTATGAGGTGGGGCCAGCACAGCTCAACAATTTGCTATAGAATTTCCCTGTCCACCCTATAGAGCTCCACTATCTCCAGCTCATGTAGGCCCTGGTAGGTTACCCTGGGTCTGTACACTCTTCTCCTCCTCCTTACTGTGGGATGGTCGACAGCATTCACATCCTCATCACCCTCAGCCTATTGAACATATTGATATATGAGAGCAACAGCACCCCCATCATTTTGTTAGTTTGGTCAGGTAAAATTTCCCCGTCTGTGTACACCGGTGGTGTAGAGTTTGTGGAGAAAAAACAGAGTGAAAGGGGTTTGCATAGTTTAAAGTAATGTGCTGGTCTGGACTGCTGCCTGTGTAATTGGCTGATTCTGATACATTTCACCTGCCAGCTATGCTAGTTCTCCTTGATTGCCTTTATTGCCTTCCCGTTTAAGCCCCAAGTCCCAATTTGCATACCCAGTGCTCAAATGTGAACTGAGCTGCTATTTCCTGTTTTTTTTTTGTTGTTTTTTTTAAATCCGGTGTGCAACATGCACACCCATTTAAGCAAGAAAACAGTATTCAACAATGTGAGACACACACCCTTCCTTAGCTTTACTTAGCTAAGAGCAAGCATGGCCCACAGGGCTCCAGTAAGTTTACACCAAGCATGAAACACTCCCTACTGAAGTCATCCTCTTGTCCTGCCTTCATGGTTTCCTATTCCTGCACCTGCACGGTTAGGCGCAGGATTCTAGTAGGTAGAAATCTGTGATTTAGAATAGGTCCCTTCATTTGCATACCTCAGTGTGCAGTTCCATAGTTACAATTCCCAAGCATACTCCTTCCCCTTGGCAACCCGTGCTCCCTTGTCTTGTTTACATTCTGCCTGCCATTGACTACAATGGCAAAATTCAGATTTCTGTTAAAAGGCAGTTTTTCCCTTTTTTTTTATTTTCAGCACCCCTGTGTTTGTGAGTCACTGTCCTTAACTTAAACGGCCGAGATTGGCCAAAAAAAAAAAAAGTTTTATTTTTATAAAATTTATGTGCCTTTTAATGCCAGTGGCCTTATATCTGGCCATTGGCTTCTCTGTTCTACATAATACATAATTTTCACAAGCTGTCATGCCTCCGTTTTGTCAGATGCAAAAATGTATTCGGCTACTAGCCGAATACATTTTTGCACTGGCACTGTTCTTATACGAATTCCGTTCAGCTTGTTGGATTGTAAAATCACCTCATTTGCATGG
This sequence comes from Protopterus annectens, assembly GCF_019279795.1. NCBI lineage: Eukaryota > Metazoa > Chordata > Ceratodontiformes > Protopteridae > Protopterus > Protopterus annectens. Next base: position 974,133,759 of record NC_056726.1, on the reverse strand, counting down.
TTTTCACCAGCAAATGAGGTGATTTGCATACTGAACAGAAGTTCATGCAGGAACAGTATAGGGCCTCTTGTGCACGTGAAAACAGCCCTATCCTGGATCACACGGCGGCCATATTGCATGCAGGAGCTGCTACACTGTTTCTGCACAGAATTTTGCCATTTGTGAATCTGGTCCTATATAAATTAATATGTTAATATACACCCCCACAAATTCACTACTCTCTATGTTACAAATAATGTTAGAGAGGATTTAAATAAAATAATAAAGAGGCTTACAAGTAATAGTAATATTAACAGATATACACACTATCTGAGATACTGTCAATACACCCCACCACCACCACATACACATTACTCTCTATGTTTGAAAATAATGTTAGAGAGAATGAAAATAAAATAATAAATGGACTTATAATAGTAATAATAACACATATACATTATTTTCAGATACTATAGAAAAGGTATTTTAATAAAGTATATATTTTTCTGATTGTAGCCGTGGTGGTGCAGCAGAAGCATTGTCACCTCACAGCAAGAGGTTCTCCCATTCATTTCTTGGCTGGACCGCCTTTTGTGTGGAGTCTGCATGTCCTCCCCACACTGGAGTGGCGTTCGAAAGACATGCGTGAATGGGCATGCCTTCGTTGAAGGTTAGGTGTCAGGCTGGCACCTCGGCACTGTAAAAATTGACTGCCAATCATTAGCAGACCGGAGTTCCACTGTGGCGACCCCTAACTGGGAAAAGCCAAAAGAAGAAGAAGAAGAAGATATATATTTCTGATTGTTTTACATTGTATTTAATGTTGAACTGTAATAGATGTCATAACTGAATACCTGTGAGAAAGCTATTTAAGCAAAATAGAAAATGAGAAAAACATTACTTTTTGTTAATTTTTTAGTATTTTTGTCAAAGGCCTGCCATTTCTTGTTGCTTGCCTCTTTAAGATAACAAGAGTCCAATCCATATTTTCTGATTGATCAAAAAGTTTCTTTTTCTGAGAAAAGTCCATTACATCTTCTAAAGAATTAAAAGTTTTCTGACCTTCTGGTAAAAAGATCTAATTCTGACTGGAAAAATTAGTTGAGCTTTAATGTTTAGCTTCTTTAAGTATTTTATGAATGAAATACTTGCTTTCTATACTAATGTATCTGTATATCTGTTTTTGTGTTTGTTTACATCTGTGTAAAAATCCTTTTATTTGTGTTTTATTTTGTGTTTTAAAGTGTAAAAATGTAACAGTTTGTTGAATGTCTTTTGGAGCTTTTCTCCCCGGGCCTCCTCTGAAAATGGACATGTATCCATTTGGATTATCGGGTCTACTTCACATTGTTGTAAGCTGAGAATATTGAATATGATATTGTCAGCATGACAATGTCAAAAGCTCAGAACATCGTGCAGGTAAACGGAAATCTGAGTAAGGGGGAGATTTCCATTTACCTCAATGTAGTATGGTCTTGGAGTTGGTATATTTAAATGGCGAGGGGTGTAGGGGAGCTTGCCCCTCTGCCTATGCCAGTTAGTTGTTTTTTTTTTTATTGATTTGTTTTTTTTTTTTACTACTTCGATCAATAAAGTTTGACCTTTATTGATTCGATGTAGTAAGATTTCGATAACATGATATAAACGTGGATTATCCTGGTAAACAAATGTAAAATAAAATAAAAATAAATTCCTTTTGGTCATAACAAATGCAATATAGTCATTGTCAAACCTGACAGTGTTGTTATTTATTTTTATTGGGAATTAGCCAAGCAGTCTTCAGTACCAGGTCCTTGTCTTGGCTGTAGAGAAATTTTACACTAACAGATCTTGGGACCAGAGGATTTTCCTTCAAAGAAGAAGCAGTCAAAAGAGATCTATGGGTTTTCTCAATACCAAAAGAGAAAGCTTCTAGTAAATTCAGAATTTTAGGCATCCAGTTAGGTAAAAACTACAACATATTGTCTCCTTCCTTTTCTGGTATTCCATATATCCTAATATTATTTCTTCTAGATCTACTTTCTAGGTCCACTAGTTTTTCCACAAGCAAACTATTTTGTTTTAACAAGAATTCTGTGGGATTTTTGTTTTCTGCCATTCTGTTATCCAGTTCATTTAATGTGTCATCTATTGCTGAGATCTGAACAGATTGTTGTTTTATGATCTATTTCAACATTTCTGTTTGTTTCTTGGAGTCTTCTTTTATATTATGCATTTTTATCTCAAGTTTATAGAATTTAACACAATTTAACAGAAATCTCCTGTATACTGCCCATTATAGACTGTAGTCCCCTTTTCACCTAGTTGTCTTGAGAGTTCCCTTTTGAGTCGCTCATTCTGTAACGATAAAATAAATAAACAATAAAATTACTGACAGGAAAGAAAATCAAAGAAAAAACATAAAACTTGATTTTTTCTTTCAAATAGTCATCCAAGTTTGTTTAAAAGGCTCCCTGAAAAACAGATGGATATCCCACATTGACTACCAAACTGAAATGATTTTCACTTTCCATATTTAAGAAGAACCTGGACAACTGACTGGAAACAGAAAATACATGCCTGGGATCCCACCTGTGTCCCTTCCGGAAAGGAGAAATAGGTGCTGACTTTGAGGGAACATGAGCAAAAATATTGGCTAGGCTTATAAGGCTCTCCGGGCCAATAGCCTATTATTGTCCTATGAACCTATGTATAGGAGAATAAGTTTTTATTAAGTTTGTGTAATAAAATCATGACAGAAAAAAAAGAAAATAAAGCAGAGCTAAGATTTGTGCTGTTAGCAATTTGCCATCTTGCAGCATGCATTTTCCTAAAGAATATGATGTCTGAACCCTTAAGGAAGCTCTACTCTTAGTATAACCAGACTACTCACTGTATTATAAGCCTAGCACTTGTTCTCAATACTTCTCTACTAAGTAAGCACTCTCGTACTAAGTAAAGCACTACATCTACTTACCACCCGTGTGAATATCCACTTCCCTTAAAGGTATACCACTCCCTTATACTGTTCTAGCATGTCGAGTGGTAAATTACTGGCGTCGTCTCCAGTTCAGCTGGTCAATCTGGGCATCTTGAGACAATGCTACAATTGTCTCATGTACACAGACAACCCTCTCCTCCTCCCAACAAACACAAATACATGTGAGAGATGCAACTATATAGCCAAACTGGAGGCTGACCTCTCTCAACTCAGGGTTGGCATGACCAGACAGGAGGAGATGGCAACCACACACACAACAATCCCAGTCCCACATAGACCTACCACAACTGCAAACCAAATGCATAAAAACACAAAGACATACTCGAAGGCTCTAATAAAAAACTTACCAAAACAACAGAGGCTCCCAAAGCAGTCTTCCAAAAATCCACCACCTCAAAACAAAACACATGCAACACATACTTCAATAAATCAGTGTGTTGACCAATTGCAGCCCTTAAGGCCAAACACCTTGCCTGATACACTAGTAATAGGTGACTCCATAGTCAGACACACTGATGTCCCACTGACCAGGCTGAACAAGGAGAAGGTGACTGTGAGCTGTCTATCAGGAGCTAGGATCCGCCACATAACACACGCACTCAGGTCACTCCAAAGCAAGTACAAATATGACTCCATCATTGTCCATGCTGGTGTGAATGACCTGAAACGTACCTCCCTGGACTACATGAAAAGAGACATAGAGGAGCTCTCCGATTATGTAGCCCAGGCTGGTATGACCCTGACCCTGAGCAGCATCTTGCCCTCACCAAGAATGATACCACAATACAAAGACAAGATGATCAGCTTTAACAACTGGCTCAAGTACTGGTGTCATTCTAAGGGTATCCAATGTCTGTCTGCCTAGGATGATATGTTGGACAAGCCACGCTGCTTCGCAAGGGATGGCTTACACCTGTCACCACTGGGCTTCTGGATACTGGCTAAGGCTCTTGCCACCCCCATAGTGCCTTTTTTAGGCAAGGCTCAAAAGACAAACCCACCTCCTTAGAAAACAAAAATGGAAAAAAACTAAGGGTAATGCTGCTCAATGCCAGAAGTCTAAATCTCAAGATGCAGGCACTTGATGCACTCCTCAGCATGGAGAACATCGACGTCTGTGCAGTAACTGAGACCTGGTTCAAGGCTCCTGAGAGCACCCCAGTGCTACCAGGCTATACCTCGTATCATGATTTTCAGCCCCAAAACCCAGGCCGAACCACAAAGGGAGGGGGAGTGTCCATATTCATAAAGGACACCCACACCTCCAGGTTAGTAGCAACACATAAAGCATCAGAGACCATACAGGTGCAACTAACCATAGGCAAAACTGCTATACAACTGGTAGCATGTTACAGACCACCCTCCCAATCTCAAGAACCCCACTCAGCCTTCCTGAAGACATTGGAGGATATGAATGTATCACAAAATACCATAATACTGGGAGACTTCAACTATCCAAACATAGATTGGGTACATTATTCTAGCCCTAATACCCTAGCCCAAAGGTTCCTGGAATTCATAAATTCAAATGCACTGGAACAACTAGTCACCTCTCCCACTAGGGAGATAATATACTAGACCTGATCATCACAAACATGGGGACAAAATGCTCCACACCAGAGGTATACCCTCACTAGTGAGATCTGACCACAAACTAATCACCCTGGATATACATATCCCACCTCCACCCCCAGCACAAAAGACCACAGTGAAAAACTTCTCAAAAGCAGACTTCACTCTTCTTAAGACTGAGATGGTATCCTTTAAGCCCACTGTGCCAGTGGATACCACATCCCACAATGCCAAATCCTTCACAAATGCTTTCTATGGACATCTCCAAGAATGCATGGATCATGCAATCCCAAACAAATCCAAGTCCCTCTCCACCAAATGTAAGTGTCCTGTCTGGTGGACCTCAGCCATAAACAAATTGTATAACAAAAGAAGGAAGCTACTGCATGTCAGAGCGAAATCACATGAAGGGAAGACATCTCTGATCAACATTAGCAGAAAACTACATTCTCTCATAAAAACATCCAAGGCAAACTTTGAGAGAAAAATCGCTAAGGACACTAAAGATAACCACAAAGCCTTCTTCAGCTATGTTAGAAGCCTGGGCGGAAATCCTCAGATATGCTCAGAGTTGGTTCACAACAACAAAAAATACACTGAACCCACAGATATTGCTAACATTCTGGCTGACAGGTTCAGTGCAAATTTCTCGCCTCCTTCACCCCCAAAAGAAGAAATACTTATCCCAGCTGAATGTAATCTCCCTGTCATCTCAGATGTCCAAGTGAGAACCGCCCTAAACAAAGCAAAAAACACAGCATCAATGGAACCTGACGGTATCCTGGGGTGCGTGTTACGTGAACTCCAAGAGGAGCTAAACCCACACATAAAAATGCCAATTAACCTTAGCCTTACTTCGGGATATGTACCTGAACACTAGCGTACAGCAACAGTGGTCCCACTCCACAAGGGGGGTGCCTCTCCAGACCCTGGAAACTACTGCCCCATAAGCTTAACTAGCCTGGTCTGCAAAGCTATGGAAAGAATCATCATGGAACTCATAAACAGAGACATGGGGGACCTACAGACACTTGACCCCACCCAGTTTGGCTTTGTAAAGGGCAGATCCTGCCTTTTAAACCTGGTTGACTTTTTTGAAACAGTCACTAGAGCCTTTGATGAGAGCAAAGCAGTCCATACAGCATACCTAGACTTGGCTAAGGCCTTCGACACAATATCCCACTCAGGCATCATAGATAAGCTAAACAGCTTAAAAGTAAACCCTTATGTCACTAGATGGGTTGCAAACTGGCTAAAGGACAGAACCCATAAAGTTAAAATCGCTGGAGCAATGTCAGACTTAAAGCCAGTCACAAGTGGTGTCCCACAGGGATCTGTCCTGGGACCCTTCTTGTTCGGCATTTATTTCTCAGATGTTAAAGCAAACATGGGAGGGCTGTGGCTGACAAAGTTCACAGATGACTGCAAACTAGGTGCCATAGTCGATACACCAGCAGACACACACATCCTACAAAAAGGCCTCACTGAAACGGACAACTGGTGCCGTAATCACGGCCTTAAACTAAATGACAAAAATGTATAGTCATCCCTTTGGAAAAACAAAGTACCCACAAATTATCACATAGACAGCAACCCACTGAGTATGGAAAAAGTAATCAGAGACCTAGGGACCCAAGTAGACAGCGACCTCTCATTTGACACCCACGTTGCCAAAGTGGTTAGAAAAACATTCTACCTTGCACACCTCATCATGAAGGGATTCACATCCAGATCCAAGGATGTCATTGTACCCCTATATTCCTCCCTCATCAGACCCATGATTGAGTACAATGCCCCATTTGGTATGTACCTCACCCGGCACTTGCAACAGATGGAGAGACCACAAAAGTACCTCACCAAAAGGATCAAGGGTCTCAAACATATGTCTTATTCTGCCAGACTAAAGAAACTTCAGCTCTATTCAGTAGCATACTGCCTGCTCAGATGTGATCTCTGCCTGACGTACAAGGCCATGTCCAATCAGGATCTGATGGACATGCTCCACCTCAAAAAATCCAAATCCATCAGGACCACAAGAGCTAAAGACTTAAACCTCGACACAAGTATGAATAGGACATGCTGGAGGGATAGATTCATAACCCAGAGGCTTCCATGCTTTGGAACAGGATCCCAGTTCGTATTAGGCAAAGCCCCTCACTGACTCTCTTCAAGAGAAATCTTGATGAGTGGATGGGAGATCGTAAGTTTACCCCAGGGGTCACATCTGTGTCACTGCTAGACAGGGGCACAGTAAACTAATTCTATTATATAAGGGGACCTTCATTGTGTCACTACTAGACAGAGGCACAGTATTTTAGATTTATTCTGTACATTTTTGTACCATTTCATGGGGTGGCAAAAGCCACATCACTATGGCTAGGCTTACAAATGCCCCAGGGCAGATAGCCTAGTACTATACTATGAAACTATGAAACTCCAATATATGTCATTATTTAGTGACTTCAATCCTCAGATTATCCCAGAGATTTTCCAGAAACCCACAAACTTTGTGAGAAACATACTAAATGTATGGGGTAAAAATATGGACAGTCTCTGAAAATCTGGACAGGTGAGACATATGACTGTTACAATCTCTGACTGCAAAACTGTAATGATCTTGCTGCCATTGGTGCTCATGCTAGGGCCTCTCCTGGTTGGCATTTATTTTGGAGACATCCAAGCCAATAATCAGGAAGTGTGGTTGACATCTTTCAAGAGTCAAAGAAGTCATCCTACCCCTCAATCTTTGAATAAAAGGTCACAATGATTTCTAACCAAGAAAATTAAAGGCCTACCATCCTTTATCTATCCCAAAAGATTAGCTCATCTCCCTTTATATTCATTAGCCTGCTAGCTGCTCTGAAGGATCTGTGTCTAGCTTTTTGAACCATGAAAGTTCCAATCTTATTTGACCTCCAAATTCTTCACAAAACCAGTGCCTTTACAAACATCAACACTAGAGATGTAAAGCTCTACAAAAAAATAAATGAGACTCACTGGAGTATAAGTTCCTAACACAACAAATTCTCAGCCTATGGAATAAGTTGCCAGTGCAGGTCAAACAAAGTACTACTTTGACTACCTTTACGGCTGTCTTGATGACTGGATGGATATACAGAAATTTTCACCATGTTTATCATACAAGGACCTGCTTAATTTGGGAGCTAAGCAGTATTAATTGCTTGACAATGGTGGCAAGAACATTTAAGTTTGTGTACTTAAAGGTATATATGGCTAGGCATCTTATGGTCACCATGACTGCTTATCCTGTATTATTCCTATGATCTTATGTTCCCCTAATGCCTTGGTCAGCCAGTGAAATATAAATAACTTCATTTAATTTTCTACTCCATTACTCCATTGTATCATATCTCAAGAAATATTACTTCCGTTTTCTAAACATGAATATCTGATTTAGGCTATTGACTATGAAATATTTATTGCTGTACTTCACAATTTTATGAAAAAATGCTTCCCATAGATTCTTCTGTGTCACTGCTCTCATTTTTCTGTATGCAACTAAATGTAAAATTGCGGTTGGTCATATGGTAGCATTTTTCAAAATAGTGCACATACAGTATCACTGTGAAATTTTTCTAGTTTTGCTTTGTCATATGCAGAATTTCATCTTCTGTGAAAATAATTTCCAGCTATGGTAAAATGTAACAGCCTGCACATTCATCATAACTCTGATCCTCATTACTGTCAGCATATTTCATTTTCCTCTTCAACATTGCTACTTTCTACATTTGCACCAGGGTTGTGGCTGAGAATGGTCCTCAGTCCAATCCACCTACCTAGTAATAAAGAAGAAATAAATGATTTATTTATTCATTCATTCATTCATTCGCACTTTGTTGACCAGGTTAAACCCACTATACCAATGGCCTGTTTTCAGGGAAGATCTGAGGTGATATTCATACTATATTCATACTAACTAGAGGAAAGTTTAGCTAACCTTCACCTACTCTTTTCAATTAGTGATGTGAGATATTTCATATCCACCTGAGCTACCACCAGCTCATGCAGATGTGGCCTCAGTTTCATGTCTTCACAGATCAGTGTTTGCTTGTGGATGGAAATAAATTATTAGCTTATTAACTATCCAGTGGAAAAGGACAGGTTAACCCTACCTGTTTATAATTTTTCTTTCCATATTCATCCTGGATTATGAACTGGGTTAAATGTTAGGCTGCTAGGTTAATCAGCTAGTTTCACTGATACTGGATACATTACCTGAAATACTGTTACAACTGTGAAGACAGTGTTTGTTATGCTATGAATTGATGGATCCTTGAAATGTTCCCATTATATTTTAAAACTGGGTGAATGCTACATTCCATATAGTGTCTTTTTAACCAAATGCCCTACTCTCTGGAATAGGATATTATCAAAGACTAAAGAAGAAATGTGACTCAGCCACAAATTTTGGAGGCAGTGTTGTCTCAAGCCAGTTAGAAATTATCATTCTCTTAGTAATCTGTCTTAAAAGAATAAAAGAAACCCAAAAACTCAACTTCAAGAGAAGTAGCAGATGACCTCTTTTTATCCACATATACTTTTGGAATGCTATTTCACACTGGGAGTAGTGTAATAAAAGGAAGCCATGACACCTAATTGTAAGTACTGTCCTGTAAAAAGTGGTCTTAGAAACTAGAAACTGTCTTGCACAACTGAAGTGGGACATTCAGTGTTTCTTGACAATATGTGGTATATCTTTGAAAATGAAGGGTTTATTTCATAGGTACTTCCATGACAAGCATTAGAAGATGTTGTATGGTCTATGTATGTATGCATGTATGTATATTATGGAACAAGTCAAGCAAAGTACTATGTTGGTACCTTTAAGGCTAGACTTAATAACTGTATGGGAAGACAGAACTTTATCCAAGGGTTATGATGTATGCCCTTGCTCAATATGGGAGGGACACTACTAAGTGCTCCAAAAGGGTGGCCAGACATTTTGTGTGTCTAGCTAAAGGTGTATATCGCTAGGCATGTTATAATCCTCATAATCACTTGTTTAGTAATGTTTCTGTATTAAGCAAGCATGTGAACTGAATGAAGAATATGATGGCCGAGATACATGTTTCTAAAATAGCTATGAGCTACCTGTCAAGACCTGTGAGAATTCTGTTCAGATTTCTTTCTTTTGGATCTATTGTATTTCTTTTACATGAAAAATAACAAAGTATGGCATATTAAAACACTTAATTGTTGCTATGTTTCTCAGAATAGTGCTGACAACCTGCTAGGTGCAGACTCTGTTAACCAGGCAAGAGTCCTTCTTTAAGCTGTATGTTGTTTTTTGCAACAGATGGGAAGGGAAGGGTGAGTTAATAGAAAAGCATAAGGGGATAATGCAAATATTTTATTCCCCAAACTTTGTCCTCTTACTCAAAAAGGTAAGCTTCCTTCAACTACATAAAAAATGTTCTGAAGACATTCATTTATTAAATTATTTTGAAGTCTTTGCTTGGTCCTGTTTGAAATCCATGCTCACATAACCCTTTGCTATACTACAACCATTGAGGTTCTTATTGGCTCCTGTCCAGATGGACCTGCACATAATCCTTCATAAGATTAACCCTCCCTTCTTAGTAAACAAAATCCACTGACTATTATTCTAACTGCCAGGAGGCTGTGTTCCAGTGCAGTGTATGTTGTGAGCTCTCGTCCTTATTGTGATCAGACAGCTTACAAGGTAGAGTAACATTTCTTTACACATCCCTCCGTTTAAACTGGCTGAGGTTTCAGCTCATTGGTTTAAATTTGCAGATGTTGATCTCTTTGATCACTGTTTTACATTGGAAACCACTGCTGATGCAATTTATATTTGTATACCAGCAATGATTAACTGTAGAGGGGCTTTTTCCTTTCTTTCATGGCTGTCAACAGTGATGTTACCCTATTTAACAAATGGTAATGTGAGTCATACTTTTTAAATAAACTATTATGAGTTGAAGCTTTGACTATTTTTCTTTAAACAGTTGAAGCTTCAGGTTGTTAAGACTTGGGAAACTTATGGGAAAGCATAATCTTTATATATTACACTGGAATGCACTGTCTCATACCATCCATCAGTTTACTTACTTTTATAGTACTGTATCTGTTGCTAATGATGATAATCTGTGTATACTGTCTTACGGCATAAGTGTCTGATACATTGCTTCTTATGTAGCACTTCTTAAGCAAAGAAAGGCAAGTCCCCATCTGTTACATCCTTCTGCTTTCCCTTTCTAGATGCTATTATAAACACCTGATTCACCAGTTACATAGACAAATGCCTGGCCTCTATAGTAATACATTAAAAGAAAAGTAGCCAGTTGGTTTAACAATAACTGTATACACTGGAGTTCAAAGTTAAGATGAGAATTACTAATGGCTTCTCATTTATTATATTTTAAGTTCATTAACCATGGTAGAGCACTGATCCCATTGGATCCATCTCAGTCATAGCCCAGGTAAAACACAATAGATATATAACATCATATACTGAGTGAATAACAAAATGCAACATATAATATGGATTACATACAAAGTGATATCACACTTGGCAATACAATATAAAGACAACGGATGAATGACACATTATATACAGACTGACTGACAAAATGCAAGATATATATATATATATATATATATATATATATATATATATATATATATATATATAAATAACAAAAAATACCGTAAGCAGAGTCAAATATTGCCCCCAAGAGATATACACAAAGTTCAATGGAAGTGGTAATGGAGGAGACAAGGCTATAAACAAACTTCAATCTTAGAAGGAGTCCAAGTAAAAATTCCAATGGCATGAAATAGTACAATCCACAAATTTATTGAAATAAAAACATGAGCGCTTTCGCGGACCAGAACTCCAGTTCATCAGATGTAACATATTCTTTAATACCATCCTTCTTTTATACTAAGACCATGCATTAGCATACTTAATTAATTAATTAATTAATTAATTAATTAATTAATTAATCAAATAACAATTAGGGACATTAATTCAGCAGTATTATATAACCAACTTACAAAAACATAAAACATCATCTAAATGCACTGAATGTTTCTAAACAATAAATGTGAAATAACAAACAGAAGGTAAACTAGTATAAATCACAAAAATGGAAGTCCTTCTTGTGCAGCAAATCAAGGAAAGAGCAAGACAATAGCTCTTACGCTAAATAAATCACTTATCCAAAGGTTTTAAAGGAAATCACCAAGCAGTGCAGGCTAAATGCAAGTTGAAGTAGAAGCTGAACGCAATTTTTATTAAACAAAGAAAATGCCGCTTATAGTCGCAGCTATAGCTTCTTCAGAGGCTAATTCAAAATAGCCAAAACAGGCTTTTTAAATCACGCCAATTAGCTCAAATATTCAGTTAAAGAGACAAAATATATTTAACCACAAATGCTCCGTACAGTCCACTTACCACATGGAAAAATAAACTTTTATATTTGAGCCAATTAAAAGAAACAATCTTTTAAAATTAAAATACAAAACAAGAAATCCTTTAAATAAAAGAAATTGTATGAGTAATATAAGTTTATATTAGTACAAATTCCATTAATGTAATAAAAGATACATTGTCTATGTTAATCGACTACATTGCAAAAATCCTTCAATAAACATTACAAATGTATAGATTAATAAAAAGTTGACATTAATGTTTTAGTGAATAGAACATTACCGGTTCTGTTCACATAAATTGTGATTTCCTAGTTTAATGGACCTTAACCATTAAAGTTATGTCCCTAAACCGGAAACCTTATGATTTAACATATACAGTGGTGAGACGTTTAACATCAAATTCACTTCCTTATGTCTAGAACAATGTATTTAACAATAGTATTAATAATATTAAAAATAATATTAAAAAATTACAACTAAAAATAATTTTGCCTTAAGTTAAAAGTTAGTCCTTGGTAAATTAGGAAGTTAATACCATTTTTCTATTAAGGGGTTTCATCTTCTGTAACTTCTCATTTTCAATACGCACGATATGTTACAATACTCATTTAGCCCTGGATAAGAAAATGAGTCAAGTAATAGCTGCCATTCTAGCTCTCTATTTTCAAGTAGTAATGGAACCGGCCCTCCTCTTAATAGGTATAGAACCTGGTCAATAGCTAAAAACTGAAAACTGTGCCCTTGGTTCTTAATAATGTGCTTAGCCAACGCCTTCCTTATAGCATAAAGATGCTCATATATTCTATCTCGCAATCTACGATCGGATTTACCGATGTAGAAGGCTTCACAACAGTTACATATAGCCAAGTAAACTATTGATCTAGATTCACAATTTAATTTATAGGCAATGTTATATTTCCTATTCCTAATTGAAAAGGAATTTGAGACTTTAACAAAGTGGCAGTAATTGCAAGCCCCACATTGATATGAACCTTTTTGCCTAGTTGTCCAACCTGATGTCTTACTTCTTTCTAAAAGGGATTTTAGATTATTCCCTCATCTGTAAATGATCTTAGGCCTCTGACCGAGTTTATCCAACAGTTGTTCATTGTTAGAAATGAAATGCCAATTTTTAAATAATATAAACTGAATTTCCCTAGAGTTAATGTTAAATGTAGTAATAAAGCTAGTTTCAAAGCTTTTATTTGTGTCTGTGGCATCTACTATTGGGGTAACACCCATGTCAAAACTATCATCACTCCCTAGAGTGTTCTGCTCGAAGACTTGAGATAGGATTTCTGCAATGTAGTCGATTAACATAGACAACGTATCTTTTATTACATTAATGGAATTTGTACTAATATAAACTTATATTACTCATACAATTTCTTTTATTTAAAGGATTTCTTGTTTTGTATTTTAATTTTAAAAGATTGTTTCTTTTAATTGGCTCAAATATAAAAGTTTATTATTTTTCCATGTGGTAAGTGGACTGTACGGAGCATTTGTGGTTAAATATATTTTGTCTCTTTAACTGAATATTTGAGCTAATTGACGTATGTATGTGATTTTAAAAAGCCTGTTTTTGGCGGCTATTTTGAATTAGCCTCTGAAGAAGCTATCTTTCTTTGTTTAATAAAAATTGCATTCAGCTTCTACTTCAACTTGCATTTAGCCTGCACTGCTTGGTGATTTCCTTTAAAACCTTTGGATAAGTGATTTATTTAATTGTCTTGCTCTTTCCTTGATTTGCTGCATGAGAAGGACTGTGATTTATACTAGTCTACCTTCTGTTTGTTTTTGCAAGTCCTAGGATTTTTACAATGGACAGCAATGTCAATGCTGATGATCAAATCGACCTTTCAGCTCTCATTCGATATTTGACTTCTAGAATGGATTTTATCACTACTAAACTTGATGCGCTTGATAAACGCGTTAATGTGTCACCAAGCATAAGGAATAATGCTGTTATTCAACAATTGCCCATCTCTCTGAACTCACAGGATGGGCCTGTTCCAGCTATTGGATTAAACCCCATAGCTAGTTCTTTTTCCTTACCTCCAGGCCAACCAAGCTGTTCTCAGGGGGCATTAACACCTGCTCAGAATACGGGTTATCCTAATGTGGCACAAACGGAAAGGAACTTCCCATTATTAACTCCAACTACTTTACCGGTTCCTCCAGGGCTTATTGGAGTTCCAAACATGGGTATTTGGATCAACAATTCTGATAACTTATCTTTTGGTAACCAACAGGATCAACCAGCTAGGGGGACGGAAACGACCACAGTAAGTGTGAATTCCATTACTGAAAACTTAAAAACTTTTGATGGCAAACTGGTGAAACTTAAAAAACTTCAATTAGAAGTTTCATATTTTCAACAATGTCTACTTGAAAAAGTAATTCCCAAAGGGCTACGTTCTAACTTTTGCCCTACGGGATTGTTCAGTGATTCTAATTTTTATAATGAGCTTGCCTTTTTGTTTGATAATCAAGGATCACAACTGCTAGACTTAATCATCAAACATTATAATATTCAGATAACTAAGTTAATAGAAGAAGTCAATGACTTGGACAATTCCTTGAAACAAGATTTACATTTTAAAAGATACAAATATGACTACACTCAGATTTTAATGTAAATTGGTAAGGGATAGGCTGAGTTATAATAATAACTTGGCATATCCAAAATTAAAGGCTTCTCCTAATGTCCATTTTGCTAGTGGTGCTATTGGGAGAGGTAATGAAGTTGACCAACCCTGTACATCTAATGACAGTGACTTTGACAATATGGAAGAAACTTCAAATTACCAGCCCATTGAAGCAAACAATATTAAGAATGGTCAACAGAATAATGAGGGTAATCAAACCATAAAAACTCTTCTGGTCATTTTTTAGGCAAATGGAATTCCCGACCATCCCACAAGAAGAACTGGAACAACAACCGGCAGTGATGGTTATGCCTGTGACTAACTGTAGCCTTTCTGATGACTCAGATTTAAAAATTTTAACCAACCTCAAGGGTGATTTTACAATCTATAATTTTTTGCCTTATAGAACTACTAGCATATGGCAATACTTTTGTTCCTAGTTCAAGATGTAACTTGGACAAGACTCTCATTGACCTTAAATGTTTACAATCCACCTTTTCATGCTGAACTATTTTTGTTTGAAAAAGAATGTGAACTTGATTTTAGGCACTTGATGTCATTTAATAACTCTCGGAATAACACTTTTAAACATAACATTACTGAAGAACAACTATTGGCTTTTGAACAACTATGTGCAGCCTGGACTTGTTAGTTTTGACAGTTACACCTATATTGACAAAATGGAATCAGTTTTGAGTGGGTCAGCTTATAACATATCCTCTTTAAATGAAATGAATACATCTTACTCCAGGAATAGGGGTTATTTTAAAGACTTATTCATTAGTGGAAGAATTGATATGGACACTTTTAACTATATAGATATTTCCATGCCAAAATTCAAGATTCATAAGGATATGTTTAACCCACCACTATGAGCTCTTATCGACAGCCATCTTTCTTTTACATACCCATGTGCTCAACTGGTGGAAACTATATTGTCTAAATACTTGAAAGGAATAACTGAAATATGTAAGGACTCTTGGTCCTTCCTTGAACTGTAACTCATTTAATTTCCTCACTATCGATGTGGTTGACCATTTAGAAGCCATTGAATGGATTTCACTAATGCTAATTGATTTGAAAGCTTCCCAAAGAGAGATAGATGTCGTTTCTGAACTGCTTGACATCATACTATCATCCAATTATTTTAGCTTCAACGGAAAATACTATTTGCAAAGCGGGGGCAGGGTGGCAATGGTCTCTGCGGCGGAAAGCATTGCCAATTTGTTTATGGCTTATTGGGAAAAAGTCCACATATTAAACAACTTAAATAGAATGGAACAGGTAAAATTTTACACAAGATACCTTGACGACATCTTTATTCTTTTTAAGGGTGATAGTTTGTCTGCATCACATTTTGTGGACTCACTTAATAAAACAACTACCTTTTTAAGGTTTACGTTTAAATTTTCCGAAATTGATACTGATTACCTTGACGTAAAACTTTATAAAGATGTCACAAGGTCTGAATACTTTTCTAGCATCTATAGAAAATCAACGTATTGCAATTCTTTCTTACATTTTAAAAGTTCCCATCCCTTTAAACAAAAGGTGATTATAAAGGGCCAGCTGATTCGAGCATCAAGGATGTGTAGTAGAGAGACAGCATTCCTTGAGGAATGCGACACTTTGAAGGGAATGTTTATTAATAGGGATTACCCTCATAACTTGTTTAACGAGTTATTAGATGAGGTTATGGTTAAACGATCTAACGGTTACTATTCCCCACTCCTAACACACAAACCTGCCCTATCTCAAGTCTCCGAGCAGAACACTCTAGGGAGTGATGATAGTTTTGACATGGGTGTTACCCCAATAGTAGATGCCACAGACACAAATAAAAGCTTTGAAACTAGCTTTATTACTACATTTAACATTAACTCTAGGGAAATTCAGTTTATATTATTTAAAAATTGGCATTTCATTTCTAACAATGAACAACTGTTGAATAAACTCGGTCAGAGGCCTAAGATCATTTACAGATGAGGGAACAATCTAAAATCCCGTTTAGAAAGAAGTAAGGCATCAGAATGGACAACTAGGCAAAAAGGTTCATATCAATGTGGGGCTTGCAATTACTGCCACTTTGTTAAAGTCTCAAATTCCTTTTCAATTAGGAATAGGAAATATAACATTGCCTATAAATTAAATTGTGAATCTAGATCAATAGTTTACTTGGCTATATGTAACTGTTGTGAAGCAGATTGCAAGATAGAATATATGAGCATCTTTATGCTATAAGGAAGGCAAAAACATTATTAAGAACCAAGGGCACAGTTTTCAATTTTTAGCTATTGACCAGGTTCTATGCCCATTCAGAGGAGGACCGGTTCCATTATTACTTGAAAATAGAGAGCTAGAATGGCAGCTATTACTTGACTCATTTTCTTATCCAGGGCTAAATGAGTATTGTAACATATCGTGCGTATTGAAAATGAGAAGTTACAGAAGATGAAACCCCTTAATAGAAAAATGGTATTAACTTCCTAACTTATCAAGGACAAACTTTTAATTTAGGGCAAAATTATTTTTAGTTGTAATTTTTTAATATTATTTTTAATATTATTAATACTATTGTTAAATACATTGTTCTAGACATAAGAAAGTGAATTGGATGTTAAATGTCTCATCACTGTATATGTTAAATCATAAGGTTCCCCGTTTAAGGACATAACTTTAATGGTTAAGGTCCATTAAACTAGGAAATCACAATTTATTCATTAATGTCAACTTTTTATTAATCTATACATTTGTAATGTTTAATGAAGGACTTTTGTAACGCTTTTATTACATTAATGGAATTTGTACTAATATAAACTTATATTACTCATACAATTTCTTTTATTTAAAGGACTACCTGTTTTGTATTTTAGTTTTAAAAGATTGTTTCTTTTAATTGGCTCAAATATAAAAGTTTATTATTTTTCCATGTGGTAAGTGGACTCATTTGTGGTTAAATATATTTTGTCTCTTTAACTGAATATTTGAGCTAATTGAGATTTTAAAAGCCTGTTTTTATTTTGAATTAGCCTCTGAAGAAGCTATAGCTCTTTTCTTTGTTTAATAAACAGCTTCTACTTCAACTTGCATTTAGCCTGCACTGCTTGGTGATTTCCTTTAAAACCTTTGGATAAGTGATTTATTTAGCGTAAGAGCTATTGTCTTGCTCTTTCCTTGATTTGCTGCACGAGAAGGACTTCCATTTTTGTGATTTATAATAAATGTGAAATGCTTGACTATAAAATATTAAATTGATTAAATTGATGAAGCAGAGTTGTGGTCCGCGAAAGCGCTCACGTTTTTATTTCAATAAATTTGTGGATTCTACTATTTCGTGCCATTAGAATTTTTACTTGGACTCCTTCTAAGATTGAAGTTTGTTTATAGCCTTGTCTCCTCCATTACCACTTTCATTGAACTTTGTATATATATATATATATATATATATATATATATATATATATATATATATATATATATATATATATATATATGTGTGTGTGTGTGTGTGTGTGTGTGTGTGTGTGCATTATATATAGGGTAGAAATCAGAGATGTAATGCTGAAAAAAATCACAATAAACAGTACAGTCTGAACAAGGTATCTAGATGGAAGAAAGATACAAAGAGGTTAAATTATATGACAAGAGAGAGAGGGGAATTACATTTTCCTAAAGTCTTGAAATGTGCCTTTTTCTGATTGGAAAATGAGGTAAGTGGAATGATCTTTAAGAAAAGAAGGGAGAGATTCCCAAAGCTTTTGGCCAAAAAGTGAGAAATCATAGTCTGTGTAGTGAAGCCTAGATTGTAGAAGTTGTAGGCGAGGAAATGAGTGGTTATGATTTCTAAGGTTGTATGTTCCTGCATCTCTGAATAATCTGTAGGCAAGTGGAGGGAAGGTGTCATCCTTCATAACTTTTAATAGCTGAAAGGCAAGTAGAAAGTCAGCATGTTGTTTCAAAGGTAACCAGTTAGCTTTTTCATTGGTTTTGCAGCAGTGTTTATTTCTTAAGGAGACAGTGATGAATCTGCTTATGAGATTTGAGATGGACTGAATAGTGGATGCATTAATTTTAGAAGCTACAGCAATTAGCAGGAGACCGTATTCTAGTGGAGTCAGTAAGATATCTTTACCTATGGCATTTCTGCAGGGTCTGGATAGAAAAGTGTGTGTGTGTGTGTGTGTGTGTGTGTGTGTGTGTGTGTGTGTGTGTGTGTGTGTGTGTGTGTGTGTGTGTGTGTGTGTGTTTGTGTTTAGTCCTCTGAGTTGGAAATTTAGAAAGGGGTCCAACCAAATCCCTAAATATTTGAAGGAGGTGACCTTTTCAATAGTGTTGTTAAAATGATGGAGGATATTTAGAGATCTGAGATTTTGCATAGTGCCTAAAGGAGTTTACCATAATTGCGTATCACTGATTTGTTGAATAAGGGCATGGAAATCAAGCTGGACCTGTAGTTCAAGAGAAGACATAGCACGGTTGGAGCAAAACAGGACCATATCATCAGCATAAATTCTTTCAGTTATTTTAAAATATGATAATTTGGGTTACATTTATCATTTCATATTTTCAACTGATTCACTCTTAGTGCACTACTTTTCAGTCCAGAACATGAACTACATTACCCTCCATTTTCTACAATAGTTTCCAAAAAATAATCTTATGACATGCCCTTCTTTTCTCCATCAATCCAAGCCTGCCAAGCCATATTTCTCTTTTTCCTTCCCTTCCTCTCCCAGTACTTCTTTACCTTTATAGCTCCTCTTCTTAAGTGTCCCTTTGCCACTTCTCTTGGTGCCATTTGCATCTCCCTTATATGTTCTTGCTCCATTTCCTCCAAATAATGTCATGTGTTCAGTGCTTTTTTTAATTTCCATCTTCTCTATGTTTGTTTAATCCCCACTAGTATCATAAACTTTAGTAAATAGATACCTTCTTTGCCACCCTTTTCATTCCTCATCTACCTTAAGTAATACAAGACTCACCAAAGTTGGCTGCTTTCTGATAAGCACCTCCCACATGTGGTCTCCTCACTACATTCCAATCCTTTTCTCCATCATTAAAGAACAAATTTTAAATACCACATTTCCTCTTCACCCACAGTTTTTTAGCATACACTATCTCAATTTGAAGCCTTAATAGTAGGATTTTATGTAGAAATCAAATACTATACAAGGCTGGTATTGGAATTTTAGTCTTAGTCTTCATAAATGTGTCACACTTTTCTTCCATGACCTCCCCAGCTCCCTTTCCCTTTTTGTTTTACTTTCCCTTGTTCCCCTCTTCTCTGTCTCTCTCTCTTTCTGTCTCTTGATACTTTTTATCTCATACCAAATCAAGGAATGGACCGGAAAAACAGCTGGTATAGTAACTTGAAAGGATCCAGTCTCTTTCATCAAGAATGGCTAAGTTTTAACCTTCACTACAACATAGACATGTTTGTACCCTTCTACCTCAATGAAACAAAATGCTAAAACTTTTCTTACATATACACAAAGACAGAAATTGCCAGAATTTGGAAAAATATGAACTTATACTGTATCTCTCAAATTACAGAATTTCACAGAATATGCAGATTTTTGTCTCTTTCTCATCAACTTCCTCATAAACTTTGGGCTAGATTCACGAAGGCTTGCATGGAGTCTAAGAGTAGAATAAGACTCCATGCAGCCAACATGTCTGCCGAGTGATCCAGGAAGAGCCAGTAGGGGCGTGTAACAGAGCTCCTTAAACTAGTCCTACATGGACAGGGCTTGGATATGCAAATTACCTCAATTGCAGGCAAAAGCTATGCAAATGAGGTCAATTTGTGATCCAGAAAACTCAAACCTGTCCGAGTAGGTGTAGTGTTATTTGCAGAAATGTACTCAGTTGATAACTGAGTATGGTTCTGCAAATAGCAAAACGGAGCCATGACAGCTGCAAAAAAAGCATGCATTTACAGGAGGAAGCATGCCAATGGCCAAAAATATGGCCATTGGCAATGGGAAGTGATGCAAAATAGAAATAAAATAACTTTTTTTTTTCATCTACGGAGTTTAACCATAGCGCAGCGCCGCACAAATGCGCTGCACCCTAAAAACCAGAAAATTAATAATTAAGATCCACAAATGTGGATTTTATAGCTAAATTGAATTTACAATGCAAGTGAATGGCAGGCTGAAGACAACATGGCCACCGAGTAGAGATTGCTAAGGGGGGAAGCTCAGTCTAAGAGATGTAATCAAACATTAGTAGGCAATCCTATGCAAATGAGAGTTAGGATAGTGAATCGCAAGTTTACATAGGAAATGAGCACAGTCAGTGGAGTGTAGGAGTAAGATAAGGGGAGTAACAGAGTAGAAGATAGGTGACATCACGAGGGGGGTATGTATGAAAGGAGTGAAGCTCATTGGAGCAAAGTGTCATGTGTCATCTGACAATAAAATATTATTGAAAGAGGTATGTCAACAGGTAGGCCAGGTAAAGTCAAGAAATGGAAGGTGTATGCCGTGAATAACACCAAAGTTTCTTGCTGAGCGTGCATGCGCGTGTGTGTGCGCCAGTAAACCCGAGTAAGACAATGTGCACGCGTGTAAGCATGTGTGCGCGTGTGTAAGCTTGAGTAAGCATATGTAAGGCTGTGTAAACAGTTGTAAGCGCGTTTGCGCCTGTGTGCGTGCATCTTAACAAGAATAAGCAGGTCTTTGTCCATGTAAGCATGTGTGCGCGTGTGATAGCTGCTGTGCGTATGTTTGCACTTGTGTGCGTGGCGTTCCCCCCTCAGGAAACAGAAAGGAAAAAGGAAGCACACCAAATAGTAGGGAAGTTACCAGGGAGTACTAGCAGAGCTAGCAGGTGAAAACAATCAGAATCAGGCAATTACCCAGGCAGAACACTAGCCCAGCCCAGCCCAGCACTTAAAACACTGCAAACAACAGTTCATTATGTTTCTCTCAAGAGACACTGCAACACTGCAGTAAGCTAATAGCAGTGAAAACTGAAAAAGCTGTACTGAGGCAAAAATTGTTAGGGGCTGCCATTGCTGTTATAAGGCGACATATGCAACATGCTGAGGGTGGTGATGATGCAAATGCTGCTGGACAACCCACAGTGAGAAGACGGAGAAGAGTGTACAGGCCCAGGGTAACCTACCAGGGGCTACATGAGCTGGAGATAGTGGAGCGCTATAGAGTGGACAGAGACCTCTTGCAGCAAATTGTCAAGCTGTGCAGGCCACGCCTCACACACAGAACCAACAGAGGGGAACCCATCCCAGTGGAAACTAAGGTATGTGTTGGCCTAAGAATATTAGCAACAGGTACCTTCCAGAGACCAACTGGTGATATGATGGAAATATCACAGGCATCAGCATCCAGGGTACTGCACCAGTTCCTGGATGCCATGTCAGCACATGTTGGTGATCATGTATACTTCCCCAATTCCCATGAGGTATTGGCCAGCAATATGCATCTCTTCCAGCAAATAGTGGAATACCCTCAGGTAGTGGGTGCAATAGACTGCACGCACATATGCATCAAAGCACCAGCCGGTGAGCGGGGTAGGGTCTACTTCAACTGCAAGGGCTTCCCCTCCATCAACTGCCAGGTCATGCATGATGCCCAGGGGATAATACTGAATGTGTGTGCTGGCTGCCCTGGAAGCTACCAAGATTCCCATATCTGGCATCTGATGCAGCTGTACCAGACATTTGCCAATGGGGACATCCCACATGGACACCTAGTGGGGGATACTGGCTATGCACTGGAGCCATGGCTGATGGGCTGATGACACCCATCAGAAACGCACACACACCTGAACAGGAATGCCATAATGAGGCACACGCACAAACACGAAATGTAATCAAGCATGTGTTTGGGCTGCTCAAGTCATGGTTCTGGTGCCTGGACACATCTGGTGGAGCCTTGCAGTACTCACCAACTACATGTACCAAAATTGTCATGGTATGTGCTATGCTACATAATATGATCCTGCGAAAACAGCTGCAGCAGGACCAGCATAGGCCTGGGCCAAACAGCCCCCCACCATTGCCAGGGCCATCACAGGCAGGGCGTGACTCAGAGGAGGAACAACCTGAGTCTGCCCCAGTAGACAGAAGGAGGCATGCCCAGTATGCTTTGGCCTTGGCAAAGAGGCAACGCATAGCACATACACTAGCTCAGTAGGAACTCTGGAAATGATACCTCTCTCTGACCCACACATATAGTAAAAGGGATGTCTATATTGACACTACCTGCAGTCAAACATGTATATGGATTGTAGTATGTGCATCCGACATAGGCAGTCCTGCATCAACACCTGAGGCAGGATTGCCATGTGTTAAGCAATATAAAGCAGTGCTAAACAGCATTTACCACTATGTAGTATATGTAAACCAAATCGCACACACCAACTAGTACAAATGTGGTCAATGTTGAGTAATATTGGCCAATGTCCAGCAATGATGGTTAATACTGAGCAATGTTGGACAAGCTGGGTCTAAGTAGGGCATAGCTGAATAATAGCCAACATGCTCATAGTTGCTTTACTGGCCCTTAAGCAGTCCGGTCTGCTCAGTATGAAAATATAAGCGGTGATGGTCCTCGAACCCAGGATACTGTGCACTATAGTCATAGTACTGAACTACTAAACCACGACAGTATTGCAGTGGTCAACCTGTATGAAGAAATGTTGATAAGTCTATGCAAAGTATTCCTTGGAAACCCTGCAGGCACAGCATAATCCCTGTCGAATTATGACACAAAGGTGAGTCCTGCAGTAAGAATAGAACCTGACTTTCAACACACACAGTACAAATGTTAATACTGGACATGTACACATACATCAACAAATGTAGTGGACCTCAGACAGCAACATACAGAAAAGTCACACTGGGCATGCTCACACACTTGAATACATGAGACAAATGTCAGGCAACAGAACACTGACAGTCTGAACTGGGCATGCTCACACACTTAGGCCGTGTTGGAGTACAGCAGTGGGCCACACATATCAGGCAGTTGCATGTGTTAACCCAGGAACCTCTCACCATCCAGCAATCTGCCCTGTGCACACACTTATATGACAACAGACATGTATATAATATAGTGTAACCCTGTCATAATCAAATATGTTCTGCAGATACC
Source organism: Protopterus annectens (assembly GCF_019279795.1). Classification (NCBI taxonomy): domain Eukaryota; kingdom Metazoa; phylum Chordata; order Ceratodontiformes; family Protopteridae; genus Protopterus; species Protopterus annectens. Next base: position 974,110,036 of record NC_056726.1, on the reverse strand, counting down.
TAAGCGGTTCATAGAAAGTGGGAAAGCAAAGATGATAAAACCCTGTAAACAGTATCAGCAATAAACATTGTGCATCATGAACATTTTCATAGGCTCAGAGGTTGATACTAGGCTATCTGGCCTAGGGCATGTTCAAGCATAGCCAGAGTGTGTTTGGCTGCTGCAACCCAGTCAAATCAGAACACTGTGCCCATGAATAGTAGGTCACACAAGATAGCCCATTTACGTTTAGTGTATTGTGCCTCTGTCTAGCAGGGACCCAGAAGATATCCCATGGTACACATACAATCACCCATCCACTTGTCAAGATGTCACCTGTACAAGTGGGTGGCTCTGCTTATGCAAAACTGGGACTACACTCTGCAGTGAGTGGAGCCTTATGGATAATAATCTGTCCCCCCAGCATGTCCTATCAACATCTGTGCTGAGGTATATGTCCCTGGAGTATGTAGCTCCAAGGGGATTGGATATCCTGAGGTGGAGCATGTCCATTAATTCTGGGTCAGATATTGCCTTAAACTACGGGCACACAACACATCCGTGTAGGTGGTAAGTGACTGAGTAGAGCTGGAGTTACTGTATCTGAACTGTGCAGGGCATCCGTGTGATTCCCTACATCTGCTTGATGAGTAACATTTGTGGCCATTACAGTTGCTGCAGGTGTCGGTAAGGTACAACCCACATGTGGCACAGTAACCAAGCATGGTTGTGATGAGTATAGGGGCACAATGACCACACGTGATCAACATGTGAAACCATGTGGGATATGGTGGGCTATGTAAAAGTACTGTCTAACCACTTTGGCAATGTGATTGTCAAAGGCGAGAGTACAAACAGGTCGTGTCCCCAAACCCATAACAACTACTACCGTATGTAATGGATTACTACCTATGTGGTAATGTGTGGGCATGTTGTCATTCTCAAAGGGGATGACTATGCAACTAATGGCATGTAGCCATAGGCCATGGCTCAGGCACCAGTCATCCTATCTCTGTGAGACCCTGTATGAGTATGCCCGTGCCAGCTAGAGAGTTGATTATGGCACCCAGTTGGCAGTCATCTGCGAACATGGGCAGCCATATCCTTCCTGGGATAGCCTGTACATCACACAAATATATACTGAACAAGAGCGGTCCCAGGACTGAGCCTTGTGAGATGCCATGTGTAACTGGTGTATAGTCAGACATGGCACCTGCAACACTGAGCATGTGGGTGCTATCCCTGATCCAGGTAGCAATCCATCTTGTGAGATATGTGTCAATATTGATGCCGGTGAGCCTATGCATAATGGCCGTGTGGGGTATTGTGTTGAAGGGTTGTGCAAGGTCCAGGCAGGCTGTGTGGACAACCGTCCCAACACTGATGGACCTGGTAACTGTTTAAAGAATACAAACAGGTCCAACAGGCAAGATCTGCCCACAACAATGCTGTAATGTGTAGGACCCAGTGTCTGTAGGTTTCCCATGTCTATGTGCATGAGTCCCATTACAATACACTCCATAGCTTTGCAGAACAGGCTAGTTATCCCTATAGGCTGATATTGTCTGTGGTTTGTTATGGCAGTATTCAGTGGAGCGGGACCACTATCACTGTACGCCATTCCATGGGTACAAATCCTGCAGTAACCCTGATATCGAACAGTGACGTAATGTGAGGGTTACGTCTGTCATGAAGGCCATGTACAACACAGGCCGGGACACTGTCTGGTCCCATTGATGCTGTGTTGTCCACTGTCGGGAGGGCAGCACTCACCTGTTTATTCGTGATGTCAGGGAGGTTGCACTCTGTTGGGATGGACAGTACCTCCATAGAAGGGATGGGGGGAGACATCTGCATTGAACCTGTTTGCCAGGATGTTGGCAATGTCTGTGTGTTCAGGGTATGTTCAGTCAGTATTCAGTAACACACAGCATATCAGTGAGTGTCCAGCCAGGTACCTGAATTAACTGAAGAAGGCCTTGTGCATGTCCGATGTGTCTGGTGCAATTGTCCGTTAGAAGCGGGCCTGACAAAAATACACGAGTGATTGTAGCTGTCTGCTAGTACAGATCACAGATGCCTTCCCTGTCTGGGATTGTGCTCTATCATGTAGTAGCTTCCTCCTTTTGTTGTATAGCATATTAATGGTCGGGGTCCACCAGACAGGTCCTCTGCCATTGGAGTAGTGAGTCCAGGTGTTATTTTGGATAGCATGATCCATGCAGTCCACTAGGTGTCCATAGACTGTGTATGTAAAGGATTCAGCAGTCTGAGCCATACTTACCACTGACCCAGGGTCTCTGAAGGATACCACCGTGGTATGGAGAAGTGTGACATTTGCTTTTGGGAAGTTCACCAAGAATACCCAGGATGGGTGTGGGGACAGGAGATGGATGTCTAGTGAGATAAAGTATGTTCTGTCCTTGCCAATGAGGGGTATTTCACAGGTGTGGAACATAGAGTCCCCATGTTGGTGATGATCATGTTCAATATGTTGTCCTGTCCTGTGGGTGTGGTGACCGGTTGTGCCATAGCATATGAGTTTACAGATTGTAGCAACTGTTGGGCAAGGGTGTTGGGGCCTGAGTACTATCCCCAGTCAATGTGTGTGTATTTGATGTCACCCAATATAATGGTGTTTGGGGAGACCGTCATATTGTCCAGTGTTCCCCGGAAAGACGAGTGTGGTTGCTGAGTTTGTGAGTGTGGTCTGTAGCAGGCAACAAACCAAAAGGCCGATTTGTACAATGTTAGGTGCATATGTATGGTCTGTGATGCTTTGTGCAGTGCTACCAACCCAGAGGTATGTGTATCTGTGATGTATATGGATACTCCCCCTATTTGTGTTGGCCATTCCGAGTTATGTGGTCAGAAAGCATGGTACGGAATATAACCTGGTAGTGCTGGTGTGCATGTGGGAGCCTGAACCATGTGTCTGTTAGTGCACAGATATTGCTATTCTCCATACTGAGGATATTCCTGAGTGTGGTCAATGTGAGGGTAATACATCTGGTGTTGAGCAGCATTACCCTTAGTGTCATGTACTCTGTAATGTCTATGGAGGTGGGACTGTCTTTTGAGCCCCACTTAAATAAGGCAGTATAGTGGCAGCAACTGCCTTAGCCAGTATTCAAAAGTCCAAGGGTGACAGGTGCAAGCTGTCCATAGGGAAGCTACATGGCATGTCGAGCATGTCACCCAAGGCTGACAGACACTTTATCCCCTTTGAATAACACCAATATGATAGCCAACTGTTAAACGTGATCAGTTTGTTGGTATACTGAGACATCATACTTGGTGGGTGTAAGATGCTAGATGAGGTCAGGGTCATACTGGCCTGGGATACATAATCAGAGAGTTCCTCTATGTATCATGTCATGTTGTCCAGGGAGGAACGTCTGAGGTTGTGTGCACCAGCATGGACAATGATGGAGCCAGTCCTGGACTTGCTTTGGAGTGACCTGAGAGCATGTGCTATGTGGCAGATCCTGGCACCTGAAAGACAGCTCAAAGTGACTATTCCCTTGTTTGGCCTGGTGAGTGGGATGTCAGTGTGTCTGACATTAAGTGTCACCCATTACAAGTGTTTAGCCCGAAGGGCAGTGACTGTGTGGCACACTGACATTGTGAACTATGTGATATGTGGGTATTGTAGTGGGGTAGCAGTTGTTTGTGTGTCTGCTTTGGAGGTCTCTGCTGCTTAGGCAGAGTGTATGTAGAGCCTCCGAGTATGTGTATGTGTGATAACGTGGTTTGATTGCTGTCGCTATCGGTGTATGTGAGACTGATATGTGGTGTGTGTGGTCACCTCCACCACCTGATAGACCATGCCAGTCATGGGTTGGGAGAGCTCAGCCTCCTGTATGTCAATATTGTTGCATCTCTCACATATATCTGAGTGTGTTGGGAGGAGGAGAGGGTTGTCTGTGTACATGAGGCAGATGTGACATTGTGTCATAACCACAATATTCACTAGCTGGACTGGAGAGTACACACGAACCCGACCCCTGGACATGCCAGTATATTATGATGACATACTCTGTAGCCTGATCACAAAGGATCAGTAGGGTGTTAAGTGTGTAAATAAGTATAACCGGGATTAGTGCTCAGGTTTGTTGGTGTTTTGTAAAGAGTAGCTGAGAACGAGTCCAGACTGAGAATCATGACATGTCCTTTAGCTATGTCATAAATAGTAATGTACACTCATATATGTCCTAAGTCAGGGCCAACTGTACCTTACTGACAATGCCGACATCCTGTCAGACAGGCCCATATATACATAACCACCTCCCACTGTCGATAGTCCCTGACATCATACCAGGAGATATCACATGTAGAATGGCTGACCAGCTCCCCCCCAAAGCCAAATGCATGGCAGCAATTGGATTACAATGTTTCCCAATATGTGTCATGCATGCATTACAGAACAAACAGACCCTGCACCTGAACAGTCTGTTGAGCCTCACCCACTCCACAGGGTCTGGAACCGTTGAATGTGTTACAGCAACATATGGCACTCCCCACAAGTGTGAGTGCACAACACACCATGGGAAGTATATTCCAGTAAGCCTATAAAGTCTGATCTGCAAGGCCATGGAGTGCATCATGGCTGAAGTCATAAACAGAGCTATTGGAAGCTGACAAACACACAACCCTACCAACTGTGGTATGTTCATGTGCAGATCAGGGTTCCAAACATGCTACACCATTTGCGAGGCAGCCACCCAGGACATACATCACTGAACAGAGCTACACATGTCCCACATAGACTTTGCATATATCTTCATCAACATCACAGACACATGTATCCACAAAACCAACAATCTCTGCATAGATATGTGTTGACATATGAAGGGATGTCAATGTGTCCACAGATAGATCACACAAGGTGCAACTCACAGGGTCCTGTTCAAGCTGTTGATACCTGCCGACCCACATGGATAATTCCTGGGATTGCATAAAAGAAAGTGCACACACATTCCCATGTCCAGTCTGATGATGTCAGCATCCTACAAATATACCAGGAGAACAGAAACCACCCGGTAAAGCATATAGCATGCCGTGTTAATGTGTATCTCTCTAGTATCATAACATAGGTAGGGGTTTGAATCCTGCAAATGCTGACAGTGTTTGTTAGTGTGTGTGGGTGTGTGTGTGTGTATGTGTGCGATTTCCTTTGAGAGGGGTAGCCTTTTTGGAGACTGGGAAAACACATTAAAAGAGGCACATCCCTCTTTGGAATGTCTGATGATGTCAGCATCCTACAAATATATCAGGTGAACAGAAACCACCCAGTAAAGCATATAGCGCACTGTGTTAATGCATATCTCCCTAGTATCATAGCATAGTTAGGTAGGGGTTTGCATATAGTGTGCCGTGTTAATGTGTATCTCTCTAGTACCATAGCATAGTTAGGTAGGGGTTTGAATCCTGCAAACGCTGAGTGTGTGTTTGTGTGTGCCACAGGTGGTCAATGCAGTGTGGGTTTTGCTTTTACTACGGTATGACAAATGATTAAAACAGTATGTACATTGCACACATCGGGTATCTGCATGGCAAATGAATATGTATACATGTGACCTCAATCAGTACATAGGTGTGAAGCCTGCATACTACATGAATACATTTGTTACAAGTCTGTAACTTGTTATTTGTAACTTGTTATTTGTACTCATTATAAATCTCTTATGTCCATATGTGGAGCTTTTCTCCCCGGGTCCCTGCTGTAAATGGAAATATATCCAGTCAGACTAGCCCGGTTAACAAATGTAAAATAAATAAATAAATAAATAAATTTGTTTCCTTCGACAGATTGTGCTGCTGCTTCTCAGATCATAGGTCATATATGTATGTATGCAACAAGCCCGGCCACTGCAGTGATCCATGGCCAAGGTCATCTGTGCCACACACACCCATGACACGTACTATAGAGTACTGTGAGTGAGGGTAATTGCCTGGGGTATATGTCACACATGTTCATACACAACAACGACTGGCAGTAATGGACAGTCATTATAGGTGTACAACAGCCCTGTGGATATGCATGCAGGCCCCTAATGTGTTATGTGAAACACCGATGGACCCCACAATACCTATGGATATGTGGATACCAAGGGACAGATGATATAACATGTGTCTGTCTGTACACATTGGTACCCAACATACATGTTGAGGGCTACCACCTATGTGGTACTGTCGGGATAGTATGTCTAGTAAATGTGAGTGACTATGCCATAGTCAGCTTATGACTATACAGCATGTATTGGACAACAGGTATCTGTCTGTATGATACCCTTGTGTAGGATATGCGTCCCATCCAGGGAATGCAGTGTAGGCCAATGCATGCATTTCCAGATGTGGATGGACATATCCCTAGTGTGTTTGCATGTACCTAAGAGGGCTATATACCACACAGGTGTGGTCCCAGGAACGTGTGGCGGTCAATACCACTGGTTACTGTTATAGTATAGTACCGGAAGGATCCAACTGTTACAGAGTTCCCTATTACTGTATGTTATTTGTCAGGACATCATCTAATGATTGGTTATAGTCATGCTGTTGAGGTGATGTATACTACCAGACTGCAGATCATTGACAGATATCAACAGTATCACAATCAGCATAGTGTCACCCCATGTCATACACACATGTGTACCCATGTTAGTACATATCTGTAGTAGAATGCATACCGGCCATCAAAAGATACCATGAGATGTTAACAATGTGTACAACAGGGTGTGTCACACATCCCATGTGTCCACTATGCACGTACATGCAGACAGTGTGCACACACCTTGTTCACAGATGTACACCTGCTAATTTGTAATGCACACATCACACACGTACTGTCCACTCACTAACACATGCTGGCAACACTGTACACTTCAGCCAAGTGGCACATGGGTGGACAATACATACTCAGACCTAACACTGGTGTAAACAATGCTACAATGACTATCAGAGCTGTGATGCATAATATCTGCTCAGATATACCTACAAGGATATCAGTACATTTTCCTGTTGGCAACTTGCTACTATTGCTACACTGCTATAATGCCACCCTGTGCCTCAGAACCATGTTAGCCTATTCATGCATCAATGTGACAGATGACAGGAGGTGGCACAGGTGTCATCATATGCACAGGGTATGTTGTTGGTTTGCCAGAGCCTGACATTGACCCATCCAATCGACATGTCTGTGTGTGTGTGTGTTTGTGTGTGTGTGTGTGTGTGTGTGTGTGTGTGTGTGTGTGTGTGTGTGTGTGTGTGTGTGTGTGTGTGTGTGAGGGACAACAGTACAGCATGGGCCAATGTTGATGTAATGTGTGTGTGTATGTGTGAGCCCTAGTTGTTTGGTTAATGTGTGTGTGTCTGCATGCACACAACTCCACCATGTGGCTGCCATATATGGGCAGTTGTGGGACAGCCACAGACTGTACCTGCTAGGCCGTACAGATCACTGTCTCTGGCCATGGACACTGTACCTGTGCCTGCCATGGCTGCTACGGGTAGTATTGGGTACCAACCCTGACTGGGTGCTATCATCAGAGGCAGAGGTATGATGACTGGACCCATGTCTCTGCTGGAACTGGCCAGTGCCACATGCACGTGGTCTAGTAGGATGGTCAATGGACAGGCCAGCCCCAGCATTGCTGGGGCTGGTACTGCCACTACGGGAGCGGCTGTGATCCGTGGTCCGTCCGTGACGACTGCCAGCTGATGCTGTTGCTGGCATGCATCCGCATCAGCTTCCCATCCATCCCGCATGGTCCTGGCTCATGGCTAACACATTGTGAAGGACATCTAATGTCTCCCTCCAACGGCTATCAATGACCTTGGTGTAATTCCAGATGTCACCGGCAAGGTCACAGATGCTGTCATTGATAGCAGTGTAATGGGCCCTCTGCGCCCTTAGTCCCTATCAGGTGTACCGTTCCATATGTGCCTGTGCCTGCATTACAGCCCGGAACATATTGGAGATTGTAATACCTCTGGGGGCACGTCTGCCGGGGCAATACGTCCAATGGGGCTCCCCTGAGAACCCCTGGACATCCGCCTATGTTGTACCATTCCAGTAATCTGGCTATGGCTGCTGTGAGGGGATGCACGGGCCATGGGTACCACACTCTCCTGGTCAATGCCGACTGTATGCTGTCCCTCAGCTAAGGCCATTGGTGATGAGGGATGTATTGGCAGTATGAGTGTGCACATAGATGGGGTTGAACGCTGTGTACTGTCGATTGGTGGGCCAACGACAGACCCTGACAGACATTCCTGTGCCACAATACATGTCTCCTCATCTCCACTATTAGTGGCAGTGACATCAGGTTCCCTGCTGAATTCAGACACCCCTAACTCAGCACCTGTGGAAGGAAGACAGGAAACACACTTCACAATCTGTACATGATGTTAGCACACATGCGCACATGCGCACATGAGCACATGAGTACATGCACACATGAGCACATGACCACATGCACACATGCACACATGCACACATGAGCACATGCACACATGCACACATGCACACATGCACACATGCACACATGAACACAAATACACTGCTCACCACAGCACATACACACACACCAGCAATCCAACACATACACAATAGTGGGTGCAGGTGGGTGACAGTACTACAGGGCTAACAGTCACCTCACATGTGTCAGCATGCAGAATATGTGTTGCTCAAGACCATGCAGTGCAAGTGTTGATGGCCCTATTTAATGACATTATACATGGCTGTGATGCATGTGTGTAGTTGTTCAGTGATTGACTACACCCTGGAACACAATGTGTACATGGACACAACATTGCTGTGCAAGTACTATCTGCTCTGCAATGTCCTGTGCACCATCACTCAATGGTATACATACCATGGCTGCATGAGTTATCTGTGTGACACATAGATTGCCATATCTGCTTACAGTGTCTGTGTCCATAGTGAATAATAGTGGGCACAAGTGTAGCAAATGCATGCAATGTACAGACATGGGATGAGTGGTGCATGTAGATGTGAAGTGATCCCAATGCTAGACATGTCCATTGTACAGTGGTTATGGTGAGTGTGGGACATATTGCAGATATGTCTGTGCCAGCCATGACATGGCATGCTACATGATTGCAACATTAAACACCACACATACCCAATATGTGTCATGTGACCTATACACCCAATAGCATTCCAGGACATATATGTGACTCATTGTACAGATAGCAACAGCTGTGCATATTGTGTATACTGGCATATGTAAGCACACACACAACATGCTATGCATATTCTGTATAGGTGCATATGTTTGTACACACACAACAATGAGGTGCAAAGCAAAGACCGCTATGTGTAGTACTGTGGTCACTGTAACTGGATGGGGTGTACTACCATGTGCCATCATCATCATCATCATGCAACTTGTGGTCACTCATGGCTACTACTGTGTGACAGACCACCGCCTAGCATGCTGTACCTGAACTGCAGTGCCGTGGCTACGTTCACTATTACACAGCCACTTTGTACATGGGTGTATGAGGTGCCCAATAGGGAGCATTGCCTAACATGACTATGTTATGTGTTGAAGAGTGTTGCACAGCCCCATGATAGGCCTCTACCCCTGAGGTACATCATGTGTGTGTGGATGACATGTGGGATACTGAGGTGTGACCTTACAGTGGGTGTGTGGTTACGCCATATGTAGCATGTCTTTGCATACTGCATATGATAAACGTGTTATGTTGTGTACAGGTGTTGCAACTATGCCTATCCAATGTGCAGTACTGGGTTGCCACAACTGTGTCCTATGCTCTGTGTATTGCATGTCAGTGAGGCAGCTACTGACATTACTGAGCTGTGCAACATCTTACAGCAAACATGCACGGCATTCATTATGCATAGGTGTGTTATGTGTACATGGCCTACACCTCACCTATGACATGCATATTTCATTACCAACATTGTAGTTATAACACACTCACCAGCATGGATCGGCTGCCCTGCTGTCACACCAGAGGGACCCACGAGAATATGAGAGAGTTAGTCAGCGGCACAACTGTGGCATTGCTACAGTGGGTATGCTAAACTGCAGTATAACAACAGTCAACAGTCACAGGTATAAAGATATTATTCGAAATATCAGTATTGCACAACACTAGGCAGCAGAACTGCTAAACACACAGTACACATCTCACGTAGACATAATCGAACAATACAGTTAACTGTCATCTTCAGATAGAGCATGTTACCTGCTTGCTCCGAGTGGATGTGCTGGGTGGCTCCGGCCTCTATGACAACACATGTCAGAGGTTGATGTAGCTGTTGTCCAGGAGCCACCATGCTTAGGAGCAGCTCCTCCACTCTGGTGAGGGGGGGATGAATGGCCACCCCACCACCTGTGGCATGCTGTTGTCTTTGGATATCAGACGCACACCGCAGGACATGTCTAATTAAATCACTGCAGTGATGGCATACCTGCTCATATGTCCGGTTATGCATGCCTATGTCATTTACCTGACGAACAAGTTCCTGCCACAGTGCAGTCTGCTCCTGCTGGTGCTGGCTGCTTCTGGAGAACAGCATTGTGTACTGCTGCAATAGGCTTTGTAGTGTCACCTCTTCCTCATCCTCTGTGTATGATGGATTGTGTTGGTGGGCCATCTGGCTGAAAAAGATATGAACAATATGTGTGAGCGAGTCCTGTGGCACACTTTACACCTTTAACCACAGATATCACTTTACTGACATATATACCATCCTATTGTCTGTCAGAGGTTACACACGTTCAATACCACTTATTGGTTCTCAGGCCACAACTAACTAACAGTGCCTGGCACACTCTATATATCACACCACTATACAACAGTACCCGACACTGTTTGTGACACATTGCACAACCTCAAGACAGGGGTGTATATCACACCAATGCATGAACAGAGATGTCATCCATTGCAATGGATGTAAAGTACAGGTACAGTAGTACCAGTCAACCACCCTAGTCATTGATGCCATAGCCCTGCCTGACAGATGTGTACAGTTGTTACTATAGGTGGCATACTGCTGTAACAGAGTATATATGTTGCTGGATACACACGTATACCCTGTAACACATATATGATTGCAGCCATTGTACAGGCATGAGTACATACACATCAGACAAACATACAACACACCACTGTATGCCAACACAGATGAGCATTACCTGTGTACCATACAGTACTGTGTGCCACTACTTACACACCCTTATGCCTGAGTTTTGTCCTCTGTGCAGACTACAGGAAACACAGATGACAGTGTTTCCAAGCAATGTGAACACACACCATACTGTGCTGTTTAGGCCTACAGCTTCTGGTAGTACTACAGTTCATATGGGAGTTGGATTCACCAGCAGTACCACTCACTAAGCATACATGTATTGCTTTAGCCTACAATGAGACACCACATTCGTCAACAAGGAACTACATCACATCATATGCCATACTACTATGTCTGCCTAACAGTACATTACACATCATTTGCTGTCCTCACAGCTAGGATAGATGCTACTATGTCAGATACAACTTCACACTAAGCTATCACACCTTTACAGACCTTGCACACATTCAGCGTTACACTTATTCAACCTCACATAGCAGCTATTGCATTAAGTACATGTGTGAGTGCATAGTGTCATAGGTAGGTAATATGCTGTTGGCCCTAGGGCCTATGGCAGCCTAGCCATATGCTACCCTGGCCTTTGACAAACATGTACTTTGATTTCACTTGCTCTTGCCAAGCAGAACCACAGGGGTGTTTCCTGGGGTGTATTACCAATCTCCCACACAATCATCAGGGGTATTTATGACAACTGCTAAGGAGGAGCCTTGTTTGCTATTGCTAGGTGGTCTATTCCAGTGTATGGCATATCTCTGAGACGGGAACCTATCCCTCCAGCATGTGCTATTTAGTGAGCTGACAAGGTTTAGGGCCCTAGAGGGTGTATCCCAGAGGGATTGTGATATGTTGCCATGGTGGTTGTCACCCAGCTATGGGTGTGACATACCTCTGTATGCCCAGCAGAGGTCACCTCTGTGTGGCCAGTATGCAATGCAGTGTAGATGTGGTTTTGTGAGTCAGTCTGCATAGGGCATCTGTTTGCGGCCAGTATTGCCCTTTGGGAGGTATGTCTGTGGCCTTTTGACCTGGTGTAGTTGTCATGTGAGGTACATACCACACAGGGCATTGTGATGGGTAGAGGGGAACACTGCCCTATATTTCTATAGATGACACACCTGTTGCCATGACACATAACACACAGACTGATTACAGGTGTAGTGTGGCACTGTCTTCATCAAAGCAGAGGCTACTGTCCACCTGTGTCCCATGTTCCCTTATCACACCTTCACTGTTAGGTAGATCTCTACCTATGTGGTAATTAATGGGTACAGTGTTTTGGAAAGGAGGAATGACACTGCAGTATCAACACTTGTCTACAGTCCATGCCTTGGTCACCACACACCTGTTGCAATACATATGACCCCATGTCACTCTGTCTCTCCCTCTCTCTCTATATGGCTATATATATATTTTTATATATCTATCTATCTATATATATATATATATATATATATATATATATATATATATATATGCATATCTATACACATACATGTACATATCCATTGCTGTACACATGGATGTACATATAGGCACATGTACAGTCCACCTTTCGTGGTGGGGATATCATTTATGCGACAGTTGAGGGATGTACAGTTATGTGATTATATTGCACAGTGTTGTGTAGAATGCATGTGGGTGTCCTCAGCCAATGTAGCATTAGCAGGCCTCACTGGCTGTAACACAGCAGATCTGACAAATCAGTCCCACAGCATTTAACCACCACATGACATATATCAGCACTGCATGCTGTTTTCTAGGCCACACACTACGACCTGCATAGATATATGCACATATCAGCCTTCAATGACAGATATCTGTCCACCCTTCACTAACAGTTGCAGTATGTCCCTTGCCCTATGCACATGTGCAGATACAGATAGATACGTACTGCTGCCACACATGGATGATTTGCAGTGTGTAGAGTACTCTTCAGGAACATCTACTACATGCCAACACATATATGTGAGTTACATACCTTACCTTTGTATTTCCCTGCTCCGTGTGTTATGGTTTTGTATGTTTTTTTTTTTTTTTGGTTGTTTGTTTTGGGTTTTCCCTCTCTACTCCAGTTTATGTCTCAGTTTCTCTCTCTCTGTTGTGTCTCTGTCTCTGTCTGTGTCTGTGTCCGTGTCTCTCTCTCTCTCTCTCTCCCAGCACCTGCAATGATAGAATTGCATGTGTGGACTGCAGGTACAGCCTGCTTTTCTAGGTATCTGCACTTGTGCATGTGATAGCCTCTGCACCAATTGCTGCCCACCATTCAGTAATTGCATGCAGCCAGCTGTGTGGTGATTGCATTACTCACTGTGATTGCAGCCCACTGCTATAAAATTCTAGGTTAGGTAGGCATAGCCCTTTCTGCTGTCCAAGGTGGGGCCCATGCTTGTTTGCTCTGGACACCGTTGTGTCAGTCAGAAGGTTGGTATATGTCTCTTATCTGAAGCTAGGGTTGTAGCCAGTTATATGCATGTTGTACTCAAACTTGAATGTTGCTGCTTCCAGTACACACTTCTCAGTGTAGTCATGTACTCACCCCTCCAAATGCTAACACAGGATACATGGGAGTATGTACTTTATTTCTGACTTACACAAATAACTGCCATACAAATGCGGTTATTGCACTGTATTCCTGTGGCCAGTATTTATCCTGGTCTGATACTGTGTGGTGTTTGTAAGGTGCTACTGTAACATTATTCCCTGCTAGGATGGCTGGTTCTCCTTTCACAGTCATGTTATGCAATTCCACAACAACTGCTGGTAAAGACCCACAGAACAGGATTTGTGTTATATGATTCCTGATTTCCATTTACATTCCCTCATTGTAATGCATGATATATTTATTTCAGAACCAAGTTATTTGTATATCTGCTGTGGCTTAGTGATAATTCCTGCAGTCTATTGTGTCAATGGTCTGGGGTTCAAGACTGGCAGAGGTTTTTTTCTTTTGTTGCTCAGCAGAACAAGGGCCCTGCCATAGAGTGACTAAGGCACTTTTAAGCAGTTGTAAACGGGTTTGCGTGGGTTTGTGTGATGCTTAGCGATGCTTAGCTAAGCGCACACATGCGCTTACACCCGCTTACTACTGCTTAAAAGTGCTTACTCCTGCTAACCCCCGCACTAATTTCTTTTAAAGAAAAAAAAATGGGGAGTTAGAAAAGTGGTAAAAAGGGGGCACAAAGAGGGACAGACAGTAGGTAAACAAGCTTGGGATGTGCAGGACAGGTGTAGGGAATGTTCCATAGCTGCCCATTTCTTTTCCAGCAACAACTGTGCATATGCAATAAATTTGGAGTGATATTTGAAACCTTCCACCCCTGTGAGAGAGGTGAGGACAACAAAGTATGTTGTACTGCCAATTATAATTATCTGTTTACATGTCCAGTGGACATGTGTGCAAAATGGGCAGCTATGTACAGAGCGTAAGTTTTTTGTGGGTACAGATTGTCCATTTTTTTTTTCAGGTGAGAGTGGAAAGTGAGGTAGAGGAAGTAGGTATGTCCAGGGAGGTAGGTTGAGGAGGTAAACAGACAAGACAGACAAGATGCATACAGGGGCAGTGTATGACACATGGGGTGGGTGAACACAATTGAAGGGGTTGGATGTTTGGAAATCGCAAGCCCATGAGCCCACAGATGGTAACAGTGGAACTGAGATCCCCACCCATGGGCAGTCACCACTGCACCTTCACAGCCCCGAGGGTGGCTGTGCTGGGGGCTGCGTAGGACGGGCAGGCTCACTCATGAGATGCGCCACTCTTGCCTTGAGCTGGCGTAGGGGATCAGCGGCTGAACGCTGGATCTCCCTACACACCACAACCCGGACCTTTCGAAGGGTGACAGGTGGCCCTTCTCCGCCCATGCTTGCACGGGGGGGCCAACTCCATCCCCTGCAGCACTTCCACCTGAAGGTGGCACAGGACCAATGGAGGAGGGGAGCCTGGGCTGGGCACAGGACCTGCTGGTGCCAGGTGCACTCGCCAGCTGAGGAGGGACAGGTGGGTCCACTGGGACCGGCCTTCCCATACGTTTTGTGATTAGGTGTGTTTAATTACAACATAAACAACAGCATTCCAGATTAGTTGTAACAGCATGCAGTAATATTCCCATTAACCCAACACACCAAGGTTCCAACAGTTGAACAGCAAGCATAACACATGCATATATTGAACCACAGTGGATATTCCAACAGCATACAGGGATGTTTGGTAGCAACAGGCCACTATGATTGTGGTGTTTCAACAGGGCACATGCATCTACGTGAATGCAAATATTTATAGAACAATAGGACATATGTCCCAACATATTTTAAGATTACACATACCCATTGAGGTGTGGAATTGCATGGTTTATGCAAATACAGTAGGGTGTAGAAAAAAACCTTGGTTAACATCTTATAATTACTTTTTAGTCTACACTACATTCCTAGTGACTGCAGGTGTCTAACCCCTACATGTATTATTACACTTGCCACCATACATTAGGTTGTGTAATGGGTTTGGCTAGTCCAATATATGCCTGACCTATATCTGACATACTAACTGTCCAGGATGCAGATGTTATTGTTACATATTTCTTGATTGCATTTATATTTCTTTATCTACATATCTGGGATGTTTTCACATGACATTTTCACTTCGATTTGTACAGAACCCTGCATTTCTTGACACACACTCACATTTCTGGGGATAAACTAACAGCTACATGTGTGCCAGATTTACTTATGCATGCCAGCCAGTAATTGACTGTTGTGGACTGTATATATGCTTCACAGCTACTAGCACTTCCATCACCCACTTTATATGGGACTGCACAACTCTGGGTTGCCAGCACTTTTTCAAACAGTACTATTTGTATAATGCAAGGTACAACAATATTTCAAACTCTGTGACACAGACACACTCCGGGTTTTAGACCTTTATTAATGGCATTACACACTTTTCCACAAGTTCACTCCTTTATTTGTTTTAACGGTGCATATGGCAGACATGTTCAAGACATATTATACCTTTATTAATAGGTTAGAACACTCTTTTTTCAGGCTCACTCACTTATTTTATATGACAGTGCCTGCAGAGATATTATTCCAGACACATGTTACCTTTCTTAATGGGTTATTACACTCTTTTTCTGCCTCTCTGACGTTTTTATCTGACAGTACATGCAGAGGACTTATACAGGCAATTTTATGGCTATATTATTGGACTACAACACTTTCTTTCATGCTCTCTCCCATATTTTATATAACAATACATGAAGAATGATCACTAACCTGCCTGGTGGCACAGCCTTAGCAGCCTGTCAGCACAGGCTTGCTGATTCACAGCACGGTCACCTGCAGCTGTAAAGTAAATGAAGGGATATTGAGACATACCTATCCATTATACATACTCAATTATCAATTCTTACATACTGCATTCCATGGCTACATACTCAGTTGTGGGGCATTCTGCATCCCACGGGCCTCCTGTATCCATTGGTTCAGGTGGTCCTGCTTCCATCTCTTAAGGTCTGCATGGTGGTGACGGACCTGCACACCAGTCCAAGGAACGCCTGTGGCACTGGTGAGGTCATGAGCTAACCGGTTCCAAGCCTCTGCCTTGTACTCCGTCCCTTGGAACTGGCCCTGCAGGAGTCTTGACTCATGATGGTGGACAAGGAGCCAAACCGTGTATTTTGACTCCTCGATGCCCCAACGTTACGCTCGGAAGTGTGTTCCCTCTCTGACACCAGCCATTCTAACTGCAGATATGAGCTACAATCAGTTATGGTGTGTATTCCCACCTATGGTGCTTAAATATTCTGCATTTCCTGCACTTTTTTGTGATTGGCCATTTTTTTTAATTCTCGGCTGACTGGAGACCTGCTTAGTAATGGTTAAACTACCATTAGTAAGTATATGTCTGTTAACAGTGGCTGTTTCCCATAAGTTATCATGGCTTAGTGGTTCTGTACTTTGCTTGTGATGCACAGAGTCCTGGGTTCAAACCTTGTCATTCATTTTATTTTCATACTGTCTAGACAGGCTAGGGGGTGTGGCTGCATTTAAGCAACTTTGCTCTATGTTGCTCCTATGTGCCCTACGGTGCCCTGGTTGGCTCGGCGCGCAAGTCCGCGCAAACAGATTGCACTGGTTAAAGCGCTATTTCACTATGGGCACCTCTATTGTACTGGGTTAACCGTAATTAAACTATGGGCAACTCTATTGTGCTGGGTGAAGCACTGCTTAGCTGCAGGCAATTATATATCAGGATCATTTAAAATATTTATTTTGTTCACTGTTACATTGGCCATTTCACTGCATTTTACTACTATTCACACATATTTTTGTCTGGTATTATTTCATATACTGATTTAAAAATAAATACAAAGGGGAGTTGTGGGACTTGAACTGTGAACGCCTCTTTTTTGTGCGAACGCCCTACCATTACTCTATTGCTATTTGATGTGATTTGCATACACATTCTTTCTTATGCTCTTCCATGTCTGAATTGTTAACTCTAGCTAAGCAATGGGCACAGCTGTGGACACATGCACAAATACGGGCAGCTATTTCAGGTATTTAAAAAAATAAAATTAACTTTTTACTTTTTATAACTGTGATGGGGGTTTACAATATCAGGGAGTGTGGTGTTGGGTGCAAGGACATTTGAGCGGACTCGCTCTTGTGTATTTGCTTTTATTTTTCAATCATTTGCAGGGGCATGGACATTTAGACTGCTCGGCAGTCGGACACGCCCCCTGCTTTCTTATATGGTCCGTGTAAGACTTACGGTTGAGTCAGCGTGCCCTCATGCATATTCATGGCATGCTGATGTCATGCCGTTCAACTGCAGCCTCCGAGTAAGACTTATTAAGTCTTACATGGAGGATTCGTGAATCTGGGGGGTTGTGTTTTTTTTGTGGCAAATCATTTTGGATTAAACTCACCAGATAATGACAAACATATGAGTTTCAGATGCCATTTCATTCAGAAAATGAATGCTAATGCAAAACCTGTTATTCTATCAACTTTATATGTTTATAAGAGCAATGCTTGAATTCTGTCACTAATTTGGGACTCCCCTCCCATTATTTTTGGCTTTGTCCAGAATTTTTGTACTAAGAGGTTGAAAGTTATGATTTACACTGTATCATAGGTTTACATCTTTAATAATTATGGGATGGTTACTCTTGATGTTTTTAACATCCTTTTGCAGGTTAACAACAAATAGATAATTGGCTGTGTAGTCCTAGGTTATCCTCAACGTATCACATTACCAGTATGAACTGGCAATGTCATACAGGCCTCTAACACCCTTTTTACAAGGATGGACAGTTTATTCCATAGCATGGAGATCCTTTGGGACACATATGTTTCTCCAGTACATTCTGTTTATGTCACAAGTGAAGTTCAGATCCCTAGATCTAGTATTTCTGTTGCAATTTGTTTTGTGCTTGTGCAACAGATCCATCTAGGCTGGGTCTGAGAAAGCCCTGTAAGCTAGGCAAAGATCCCCTCTCAGCAGTCTGTAGGAGACTGAATACAGAACAGAGTGCTTAGGCAATCAGTGAAGGATAGAGTATTCATGCTCTGATTTCTCCTGGTCAGAAACCTCTGTGGCTGTTTCTACTGTTGCAAGTGCCTGGCTAGATACATACCAAGGGAGCATTGTATTCAATGATAGGTAGGTCTGATAAGGGCCATGTAGAGTGGTACTATAACTTGCTTGGACCTGGATACCATACACTTACTATAAGTTGGATGACATATCATAATTTTCTTATTATCTTAGGTACTTTTTGATCAAAGGCCAGATTGCTTTAAACATATGTTCACAGATCCCTTAATACTGTGTCAACTGTTTGGGGAATTTTATCAATGGAGTAATTAACTTGGGTGAACAGTTTCTCAAAGGACATTATAATTCATTTTTGGCACTGAGTTTTAGGCCATGGCTTTGCCATCAGTCATTTGTCTGTGTTAAACCCTCTTGCAAGATGTTGGCGCCTCGGGGGTAATCTATAATATCTCCCAATACACATTCATCTAAAAACTTGGTAAGCCAGAGGTCTTTAACATTAGTCTTGACTTCTGAGAAGTAGATGCCAAACAGAAGTGGACCCAGCACAGAGCCCTGGGGTATTCTACTGTTGACCAGTCTCTTGGTGGAGGTGGTGTCAGTGATTCTGAACTCTTGGGTCCTCTCCTGTCTGTGAGCCACTCAGCAATCCAACAAGGTATGTAGACATTCATGCCCAGCTTAGATAGTTTGTCAGCCAAGCCTGAGTTGGGTATTTTACTTGACTGCCTTGGCTAGGTTAAGATATGCACTATGCACTGTTATACTCTCTTCCATTGCCTTGGTGATCCTCTCAAATAATTCCACCAGTCTGTGAAGGCATGACCTTCCCATAACAAAGCCAAATTAGAATGTTTCCAGTGTCTGTAGGTTTCCAATGCCCTTGTTTATCATTTCCATAATAATTAATCTCTTGGCTTTATAGATTAGGCTTGTTAGACTGATGAGTCTGCAGTTCCCTGGGATGGTTGATGGTCCACCCTTGTGGAAGGTAATGACCGTTGTGGTCCTCCATTCACTTGGAATGTAGTTTGTGTCAAGGCTGTAGTTGAAGAGTGACTCAAATGGTCCTGATAGGTCATGTTTTACACTGTTTAGTAGTTAACCAGGAATGTTGTCAGGACCCATGGAGGCTGTTTCTTGGCTTTGCTGGACTTAATTAGACCTCTTAGTTTATTGTTTACTTGTATAAGAGACTGCTTGTTTTTATGGGAGTTGGTCTTGCTGATTCTTACCATTAGTTTTCTTCTTTTATTATATACCCTGTTTAGGTGAGGATTCCACCAGTGGTATTTGTTTCTAGGGTTTGTTTTGGGTTTACTTCTAGTAGGTACAGCAGCCTCTGTGCAGCCATTCACATGTTTGTACTGGGACTCTGTGAATAATTCTGCATAGGTAGATGTGGTCTTAGGGTTAGGGAGAGCCTTGAAATTTGACAAACTCTCACTTAGTAGGATGTAGCTTGCATTAGAATAGTTTATAACTGTTAATGGTTTAGCTTGGTTTCTGGGTTGATTTTTACTTCAAAGGAGACAGTTTTTGTGATCTGACCTCACTAATGAGGACATGACATGTGGGGGCTGGGAGTGTATCACTCTCCCATGTTGGTGAGGTTGGAGCATTCACTATTTGTTCCAGGGTGTTTGTGTTAATAAAGCCCAAAAAGTGTTGTGCCTGTGAGTTTGAGGCAGTATAAGATACCCAGTCTATATAGGGGTAGTTAAAATTACCCACGAATAGGGTGTTTACTTGGATGGTGAGTAACTCTAGTAGTTTTAAATAAGAATCATGAGACTCTAGGGGCAGAGGTGGTGACCTCTAACTAGCCATGATTGGTGAGGGACCTTATCTATGTTGACTTGCACAAGGATGAGCTCCATGTTAGCATCCTGTTTAACCAACCTGGAAGTATGTTTTTCTAACACAGATCGAGACAACTTCAGCTTTTCTCTCAGTCTGTGTTGTTGCTTGTCAAAATGTGTGGAAGCTTAAGTAGCCTTACACTACAGGAGTACTTTCTATGGATTTAAACAAAGTTATACCACAGAAGTCTACATTCTCCAGAGTGAGCAGAGCTTGAAGGGTGTGGAGTTTTTTGTTTAGGCTCTTAGTATTGAGCAATAACTGGTGCTTGCAGACTTGTTCACTATGCTGGTATTTTTGTCTTTTTGCATTGTCTAAAACAATGCTCAACGAGGGTGGATAAAGTTTTAGCCAATAGCTGAAAGCCTAGGGGGACAGGTGCAAGATATCCTTGTCAGAGCAGCGTGGTCTGTTGACCATGTCCTCCCATGCCGACAGGTATTAGATCTAAAAGAACACGAACACCGAAACCGTACCAGTCACAATAAGTTTAATGCTCCAAAATGCGAACAACTAAGTGCTTTCGCCAAGGTAAAAACCAAAGGTATCCTCGGAGTTGTTCGTACAATTACATTCTCCCCTTAAGTACTCATTCAAATAGTCAACAGCCAATAACAATTAAGTAATTAACACTTTAAAAACACACTAACATTACAGAATTTTTTTTAAAAACCAATAGGTTTTCATTACACATAAAATCTCGTTCATTAAATCTTTGGAGGAAGTACAATAATACTAAAATTAATAATAACTATAAAGATAAACTAATACATTCTCCTAGTCATTATTTAACCACTTGAACACACAAAATAGTAATAGTAATTAATATTACTTATTAAAACACTTTATTGTGTTGAATTTTCAAGAATGGCTTTATTGAAATAAAATCATTCAAACCTGGGGGGGGGGGTTATAGCATTGGTCCGTAATTGCCACATGGACTCATGGGCTTCCAGTACTGATTCCCAATCACCCCCACATACATTTTCAGCCATTCTATCAATGATAAAGAATACAAATTTGTTAAAATTGACACACCTAATAGAATGAGAATAAAGGGCATTGTGGGGGTCTTTGTTTTTAATCGCCCTCACATGTTCACTAATCCTGCCCCTTAGTTGCCGGGAGGTCTTTCTGATATAAAAACTGGGGCAGGAAAGACAAGTTGCCACATACACCACCCTCTTAGTATTACAATTACACTTCCCTGGACATTTCACAGAAATACTGTAACCACTAATACTAACATAGGGCCCATTGTTTATATACTTACAATTCTTACAACTACCACATTTGGACATGTTTGAAAAATATCTATTGTGATCAGTTTTTCTCTCTAATATATTTTTTTATATTTTTACCCCTACTATAAGTTATTTGAGGTTTCACACCAACTACTGAAACCGTATCCACATCCAGGAATACATTCCAACTTCTTTTTAATATGTTAATTATTTCAGACGTCCTTTCACCAAATTCTAAAACCATAACATTTGAGTTGAAATTTTCCTTTCTTCTAAAGTGGAAGTCGTCCCCAGCTGTTAAAATGGGCGCAAAACTAGATCTTCTTTTATTAACCACCTCTTTTTTAATTTTAATTAATAACTTGAGGGGATAACCCCTTTCAAGAAACATCCCTATCAAATTGTACATTTCATTCCTAAAAACTACTTCCCCACTCGTCAACCTTGACACTCTAACCATCTGACCTTTGACCACACTACGTTTCTGGAAAGTTGGATGGTTGCTAGTAAAGTGCAATAACGTGTTAGAATAGGATTCTTTCCTGAAAATTGCACTTTCCAAAATTCCATCTCGACAACAAATTTAATATCCAAGTAATTAATGCTTTTGTTGTCCCCCTTGAAAGTGAACCTCAGGAAGTCTGTTGTACCATTCGGGTATTCAACAAAATCTTTTGCTTCCTCCTTGTCCCTCTTCCACAAAATTAGTATGTCATCCAGGAACCTATTATAACATAATATTTGATCACCATACTGTGAAACAAATATAAATGCTTTTTCCCAATCGTATAAAACTAGATTGGCAAAAATGGGAGCACATTTTCCTCCCATCGCCACTCCTGCAACCTGGTGGAATAATTCTCCCTCAAACATGAGGAAGTTGTTCTTTAATACCAACTCCATTAATTCCACCACAACCTCGACTGTGTCTTCATCCACATTGGAAAGTTCATGAATACTGTTTCGGAACATTTCCATACCAATAGTATGTGGAATAACTGAGAACAAGTTAATTACATCGATTGTCAAAAAACGAACAGAATCCTTATCAATGTCTCGAAACTTAGACAAACGTTGGAGGCAATGCCACGAGTCACTAATTATATGCTGCACCCCCTCGATTAAATTACCCACCTTTTAATCTACCCAAGCTGCTAGAAGTTCAGTTTTAGAACCCTTAGCTGCAAATATGGGTCAAAACGGTGGGGTTAACAGCAGATTTATTAGTATTGGGTATTTGGGATAACTGGGAATGGGACAGTTAAAAATTCTTTGTCTTTCATACCTAATTGTCCTTCGAGGATTTCTTGCTCCGATATTATATCAATCCATCCATAGGCCATGTTCACCTAATTTCTAGATACTCTTTGATACGTACTTTCATCATTTAGTATTTTTTCCATTTGGGTGCTGTAATCTATATATCTCATAATCACATACCCTCCCCCTTTGTCAGGTGTCATAATACGTAATTGTCTATCTCCTGCCAATAGATGTAATATTTAATTCTCTTCTTTAGGCAAATTAGAATAAAATAAATTTCTCTGTTTGGCTAAATATCTAATTTCTTTTTCACAATATTTTTCAAATAAACAAATTTATTGGATTAACCGGGGGAACAAATGTACTCGAACGAGTGAGTGTCTGCCTTCCCTGACCCCCACTACTACCTTGAAAGTACAATTTGAAGTTAAGCTGTCTCATAAATAACCTCAAATCTAAGAGGGTCTTTGCTAAGTCAAACTTAGTATTTGGAACAAAAGGCATGCCTTTCCTAAGAAGGCTAAAATATTCACTTGTTATACTTAATTCAGTATAGTTGTAAATAGTAAATCCATCTTTTTCTATTACTTCACATTCCAAATCAAGTTTGATATTCATAGCATCATTAGGACCCAAATTAGGTTCAAACAATTCGCTCAATTCTAAATTGCCTACAGTTAGTTCCATTTCCTATCCTGAGCATTCCTGCAAGGCCTCCTTTGCTGCTGTTGTCTCCCCATTTGGTTCCAGCCCCCTGACCAGTTCTGCTGTTTGGAACCCACCTGATTCCTCAGACGTTCCGATCGTCTGAGCAGATTCTCCAAAAAAAAAATCAGTCCCTTGTTCTTCACCCCATCATTTAATTCATTAGGTAAATTTTCTTCCCTTCCATTCCCTCCTTTAGCTTTCTCTCCAGTTACAACACCTTTACCTGCCATAGACTGCCCGTTAGGGTATGCCACATTATTTAAATAGTCTTGGGTGTCATGGGCTAATTTACGTTGTTTAGTTTCAATACTCGTTTTAACAAATTTTTCAACATCAAACAAAACTTTGTTATAATTCACTCTATATGGTTCAAACAAAGCATCCTCAACAATAGATTTATTTAATTCATTAATTTTTTTGCTGTAAATCTTTGATTTTAATGTCATTGTTTCTAATAATAATTTCCAACATCTCTAAACCAGTCCGATCAAAAAGAGATGTTAACTCACGGTATGCTGAAGTCCCACATTCAATACCCATCGAATTTTCCAAATATGTAGTCCTTTTGGTACCTGCTTTAGTTCAATGGACTTATGTAGAAACATATTATCCATTTGTATTAGATCTACCTACAGTGACATCAGAAACTAAGTCTATTATTAAAATCATTCATTTTATGTTCATACTGTGGTGTCATCCTTGGGGAATGTAGAATGCTACTCAATACAAAGCTTGTACCTTTCTATGACACATATTTTTAAAGATTCATGATGTCTTTTTTCATATAGCTCAGTGAGGTACACCTTAGGTCATTTACACCCGTATGGACTATGATAAAATCATATTTGTACCAGGGGTGCAGTAACTTGAGTGCATGCATGATATTGTGGATGCTGGATCCAGACAGGCAAGTAACCATTATTTTCTCCTTGTCTTACCTGAAGAGTGGGGTATCTGCGTGTCACACAATGGAGTCCCCACTAGCAAGAGTATTAGGTAAAGTATATGCTTGCCCTATGAATTTTCCTCATGGGGGCCATTGCATGTAAGCTTATGTGAGATGTTTAGAGTTGCTTTTGGTGTGTGTTTTAGTGACTGTCAAGGAGCATTGTTACTGTTATGTGGCTTTTTCATGTCTTTGAGATTTGAGAAGGTTTCTTTTAAGCACCTCAGCATAATGCAGTGTGGTGAGCTGTGTGTGTGTGTGGGGGAGATAGGAAGGATAGAGGGGGTATTACTGACAACCTCATGTGTATACTGTGTTATTTTCTTTAATGATTAACTGGTTGTCTGAGAACATGAGACAATTGCTACATTGCCTTAGGATGCCTAAATCTACCAAGCTGGCCACTGAGACATTTGGAAATCGCATATACATATTGTCCAGTCCTGTAATAGAGTAGGCTGTTTAGAATTGAAGACTGGGTTTTAACAGGGGTCTCCTAGGGTAGTTTCTGAGGTTAAGGGCAAGCTGTTGTATAATGTAAGGATATATTAGTGCTAATTGATAAGCAAAGTAGCTTTTGGGTTTAAGGGTAAGTTATTGTATAGTGCTTAGATATGGAAGCGCTATTACATATGCAAGATAACTGCTCTAAGCTTAATTCCACACAATGGTATAGTATATAACAGGTTATAGACCCAATCACAACTTTTTAGGGGAATTTTACTATCTAGGTGTTTGCAGCTTGACAGGATACTGCTAACAGCTGCTGCTCGGTGAGCAGCTCTGTTCAAACTTGCCTAATTTTTAGCAGAGAATAAAAGCTTGAAAACTAACTTCAATGCCCTCTAGCCAATGCACAACCACATTTTGGGCTCACTGGGGTGATTCTTAATTCAAAGAAACCAGGTAAACACCTTCTGCCATAAGATGGATGATTCTGGAAATTCTTAATGTAAAAGTACAGCAAAATCAGCTCTCAAATGCAGATTAAAGAACAGGCAACT
This sequence comes from Protopterus annectens, assembly GCF_019279795.1. Classification (NCBI taxonomy): domain Eukaryota; kingdom Metazoa; phylum Chordata; order Ceratodontiformes; family Protopteridae; genus Protopterus; species Protopterus annectens. The sequence continues at coordinate 974,084,322 of NC_056726.1, read as the reverse complement.
GCCAACAACTAACTCCCTGGCTAATTTACCCTTCTGCAAAGTGATTTGGAGGCAAACAGAACTAAAAAAGCCAACAAACAGAGAAATGACTATTTTTGCAACAAAATTAAATAAATGCCTTAAAATACTCAAATACAGTAGTGACCCATATGTAAAGCAAGTACAAGGGCAGTCAGACAAGGAAATATTCTTAGCTTGGATGGCACTGGATTGTCAGTAAACTGGAATATGTTAAAGTTCTGCCAAAGCACTGATAAAGTAATTGTTTTCTTCACTGACCCTGTACTTAGCTTGCTTACAAATTGGCAAAATAGGCACAAAGCAGAGACATTAAAATCAAGGCAAGTACCCTCCCATGGAAAATTATCTCAGTTATATAACTGAAGTCTGAAAGAAACAAGAATGGGTCTCTTACAAGTCTTATGGAGAACAGCATTTATATACTATGTAAAAAACCCTTAGAAACAAATATCTAAAGGAAACTGAGCTTGCAAAACAGAAATATTACATTACTGCACAACAAAGTAGCGTTGGTACCACAGTTCACTACTGAAAACTATTAATGATCTTTTAGACAAAACTGAAAATGACAAGATCAACCCATTTTGTCTTCCATCACACATTGATAGCACTATTGCATTTTGACTAGTGAGCAGAAGTTAAACATTGATTGGGTAATGTGGAAGTGACACCTTTACCCTGTGTAAAAATGGCAAAAAGGAAGTTGATGCATGCCTTGACCTCCAATCAAACTACTAAATTTAATTATGAAAAATAAAGAACTGTTTTCACTTTTTTTTAACACAACAGTATCCAGTATAAACACACTGCAAACTAAGATAAAAAAATTTTTTTTTGCTCCACAGGCTACCTAGATGTGTATTTTTGTTGACCATCATATTGTACAAGTTCACATTTTAATTAACAAAAACATTAAATGGTGATTTGATGTATTCCTCTGTATTAGGCATTACTTGTTCTAACAGGCAGCTTAAATTGTACAGCTGCCAAATTTTACTGACAAGCCAGATAATATGCTTTGCAACCTTTGCCTCACATCTCCATGATTCAGAGTGCAATTATAATTTTTGGTCATCTTTTTTTGTGAGTGTGTGAAGTCTGCATGCTCATAGGTTCATAAGTTCATAGATTAGTACTAGGCTAACTGCCCTTATGGGCCTTATTAAACCTAGCCAGTTATCTCATGTGATAATCAAACCCTGAATCATGTCTTTGTAAGGTAAACTCCTTAACCATTATGCCAACCTCCTGTCTTCATGAAATTTTTCTAAGTGTTCTAACTTCCTCTAAAAAACATCCTGGTGACTTTACTACTCAAAACCATACACATATTCCAGTTATCCTTGACTTTGTGGCCTGGGTTGTGGTGAAAAGGTTCAAAGATGAACCACTTGACTTACCAGTTAAAAAAAATGCTAATGTAAATGACTACGATGCCCTCTACACACTGAGTTGTATTCTAGTCCTACGCTTAACACTGTCTTTCTGCTAGACTATCACTGAAAACATATTTTCCTTATCCACAAAAAGAGAATCAATACGCATTAAAATATGCCTGAATTCTGTTAGAGCATACTACCTTGGCACCTGTGATTAAAACAGTAAACTGAGAAAATTAAGATAGCTGTGAGTGAATTGCATAAAGTGCGTATTACTAGGAGCAATATTTGCCCATTTTCTCATCTTGCAAGGGTAGTAACGTAGAGCTAGAATGACCCAGCTGCCTTTAATAAAGCATTCATGTTTTTTTTTAATAAAAAAAAGATATTTGCTAAGTCATCACCTATCAAAATAAGCCGTGACCTTTGTTCTAGGAAACTAACAGACTTACCCAAAATTTCCCTAATAAGGAGAATCTCTAAAATATAAAATTATAATCCAGTTAACATATTGAGGCATTTTCTGTAATATTATAATCCATACTGCACACAGTCATCATTCTATCTTCTGACACAAACTAGTGAAAACAGAAACAGTTGAAGTGACAGATAGAGTGCAGGCAAACCTTCAACAAACTGCACTGAAAATATTAAAGGAAGCTGATTTTATTAAGCACTTTTTGTCCTGCTCAGTTGCAGGACTTCTTCAGATAAAACCAAATCATTAATGCTTCATTAAATACTAAATAAAATACAAGTCATGTACTCACAACCAATCAGTCACACTAGGCACTTGACTACATCATTTTTAACCCTTAAAAATCACACTAATTGAGACTAACAATGCACTCTACATACAATATGCTGATATTCCATCTGACCTCCACTCTACTACCCAAGCATCATTCAACACCATAGAGACATGGCTTTGTGATAAATTAATTCTCAACCCTAAGAAAACTAAGCACCTACTCTTCCTCCCAAAAAACCTCATCAATCTCACAATTACATTTTCCATCGTATCTAGCAATAGCACTGTCATTACTGCTGACCCTAGCACTAAACTGCTAGTAGTTATAATAGATGATCAGCTTAAATTTGATCTCCAAATCACTACCTCTATCAAAAAGACTCACAAGCAAGTGAGACTCCTTTACCGAAACAAAAGACATTTAACCAGTACAACCAGAATAACTCTCTCCCATGCATTTCTTCTTCCCACCCTTTTCTATAGCTGTCAATTATACACAAATCTTAATGCCACACTCATAACCAAACTTGAAACTACCTATAATAAAGTTGCTAGATTTGCTGCAAACCAAACCTAAAAGTTACACCATTGCCTATCTCTTAAACAATTGCTCTGGCTCGAATTCCCTCATTTGCTGCTAGTACATCAACTGCTAATTATCCATCCATCCTCTATCTACCATCTTTCTGCCCTAGCCTTCTATCCATTATATCTAAATATTCCCCAACCAGGACACTACGTAGCTCAGACCAAGACTTCCTACAGATCTATAAACCCAAAACCAAAACAGGGTGTTTACTCTATAACTATAACCCTGCTACAACTTGGAACTAACTACCCCTAAAAATTAGGTCCCTTGACCAAACAAAGCATTTCAAACTAGCCACTCAGAAATACCTAATAAATAAATGGTCCTACCACTGTAGTCATCCTCCCAGAAACTACCCAACCCTAGCGTCTGTCCCTCATCCCTCCCTTTTCTTCTCTGCCTACCTTAATAATCATCTACCTCTCTGTCTCTATGCTTATCCATTACATTACCTTACTACTCCTTCTGTAAGTATACTGTATATAACCACTTAGGAATAATGAACACTGTATTCCTTTCATGACATTGTACCTACGTTTTTGTTGTAAGATTTCTAACATTGTACCCTACTGCTTTTCTGTATGATTTATTGTAAATGCTTTTTTCAGTTTGATCTATAACATTGTACTCAATTGTTTTCTGTATTATTTATTGTACATGTTACTTCTCTAACTAATTGATTAGCTGTTAATGTAATTTTCTACTGACTATAAGTAAAATGTAAATAATGATTGCGGAGCTTTTCTCCTCGAGTTTCCACTGAAACGAGCTAAATGCTCAGCTGGACTAACCCGGTTAACAAATGTAAAATAAATAAATAAATATGTTGTTTCAAATACTCATAGTATATATATATATATATATATATATATATATATATATATATATATATATGTATATGTATGTCTGTAGGTAAAAACACATGTATACAGTTTCAACTAAAATCTAAACAATATCTCTTACCTAGATAAACTTTTTTTAACTTTAAGATATTGAAAATTGAACAGATCTCGTTAAGGCCTGGAAAATGACATGCATTAGTACATAGTTGCCATAACAATTCGAGTCTCTTCAAAACGAGTGAGTCTGGTCCTCCCCTCCCATCTGGGACTACTTGGTCTATAGCCCTAAATTGAAATTCATGATCCGGCTGTCCTAATATGTGTCTAGCCAACACATTTTCCCATTTGCTCCTGTTGATTTAATAAATATGTTCATACACCCATTCTCTTAATCTTCTATCAGTTTTTCCTATATAAAATGAGGGTAAAATTGGCATTGAGCAAGATAAACTACCATTTTAGACTGGCAGTTTAGTTTTTGCTTTGTAACATAATTTCTCTCTCCTATCCTAAAGTTTACTCCAGTTGCCATTAACTTACAATAGGAGCACATGTTACATTTAAACATCCCCTTCTAGTTGGGCCTACAACTGAAATCATTTCTAGTAAGCTCTTTAAATCTGACCTGTTAAATAAAAACAAAAATAACACAGGAGGCTCAGATGCAAAAGTTTACTAGTGTACACCAGGAGGCAAAAAACCATACAAGTACAGAGTTTTGTCTGACATGATGCAGGAATTACAGAATATTTTATAGTATTTTCATTCAGGTTTTGCCCACCTTACTGACGTGGTTAGTCACAGGGCATCTACATCACTTTTACTAACAGTATTCTATTCATAAAGATTGCTGATGTTATATTTTTTAAAAAGCTTTCCCTTGGGAATAATACAGCCTTGCAAAGCACCTGGTCAGTTATAATGTCTTTCTGTAAATGTTACTCCTTCAAGGTTTCAGGCCTGCTCGAATACAATAGTTGGTTCAGTCTTGTAATACACTTCTTTGTTCTTCTTGCAACATTTTCTCAGCAGCTGTGTCTTATCTTGGTAACATTTACAAGGCCAATTGTCCCAGAGGAAGGAGAAGAAGATTTTCAATGCTTTATACATTTAATTTCCTGACCCAGCAGATAATCATTAGTGAAAAACATAAGCTTGCTGAGCTGGCTACTGCCAGGGTCAGAGTTCAAATACACTGCAGTTCCAAAGCTTCAAGCAATTACATGTAAAATCATTCTTATTGCCATATTATTAATAGAATAAAATGCATTATATACTATTTGCTTTTAAACTAGCACTTTATATATGTTCAAATACATATTTTTCTAACATGACCCCTTTTAAAAATTATATGCGGTGTAACCATCAAATTTCTGTCTAATAGTGGTGCCACTTCTTATTAACTTCCAGTTTTTACATAGTATGTTGTAAATCTCTGAAGCATTGATACTAAATGGAGTTATAAAATTAGGTGAGGGAGATGGCTTACTTTCTGTTGTTCTATGGTTACCTAACTTTTCTCCATAATTATAATCTGTTTTGATGGCCAAAACTGGTTTATATATCCCTCTGTATCTTTTGTTACTACCTTCATTTACTAAAGAAGAAACTAAAGTCACAGTGCAACCCCTCCTAAAGAACATTTGTTTCAAGTTGTCACATTCCAAAGTAAATTCATCATCTTTTGTCACCATTCTGGCTACCCTCACTATTTGTTCCTTCACCACTGATCTCTTTTAGTGAAATGGATGACAGCTGGAGAAATGTAAGAAAGCATTAGAATATGTTTATTTTCTATAAATCCTAGCTTTATAACACTTATTTATCCTGCCCTTACTTAAATCAACATCCAGGTATGCTATTTTATTCATTTCAAAATTATATGTAAAAACTAGAAATTGTGTTGTGGAATTGAAATAAGAAATAAGTTCACAAGCTGTAAATTCATCCCCCTTAATAATCATAAAAATGTCATCCAGGAAATGTGTATAAAAATATATCTGACTCTGAATCTGTTGTATTCTGTTAATGTATTCACATTCCCAATAGGCCATTACTAGGTTGGTGAAACTGGCTCCACAGGGGGAGCCCATCACTACATCTATTTTCTGTAGGTAATACTTGTTAAACAATATGTAATTGTTAGAGAGAATTATATCTAAAAGTTCTTCCACTAATGAGACCTCTGTTGGAGGTGCTCTCTCACTTCGCATAATGTAACTTACCCACTCAATGCCTATAACATGTGGGATTGATGAATAAAGATCTTTAACATCCACTGTCAAAAAATTTAATTCAGTCTCAAAGTCTAAAGGATTGATACTAGCTAGAAATGACCATGAGTCTCTACAAATTTGTTTCTCCTGGGTGACATATTTTTGAGAATGTTATCTACTACTTTGGTACAAGAATAGGTGATACTATTCCTTGCATCAGCTAGTGGTCGCATAGGGGAGAGTTAGACACACTCTTGTGGACTTTAAGGATACCAAATAAGCTAGGGACCCTGGGGGCTGGCATTGATAAAAAAATGAATAATTCAGTGTTAATCCTTGATTTGATGAACATATCACTAATATAAGATTGAATTCTCAAATATGCTGTATTCATTTCATTTCTTGTAACCTCTAGATATGTATCATCATTTAAAACCCTAGCCATCCTGTCCACATATTCAGTTGAAGTCATGATGACCAATCCTCCCCCTTGTCAGCTTCCATTATCCTCACAGCAGCCTGTTTAAGCATTTCCAGCACTTGTCTTTCACTTGTACTGATGTTATAATCAAAACACCTATTTCTGTTATTGAGTTTCAACACTTTACATGAATCTAAATCACAAATTTGTTCAAATAACGGTAGAACAAGTTTGCAATGGTGGGTAAAAAATTCTTGCTACATGATAGATGTTTGTATTAGTGTTGCTCATACTGTTACCAAACAACACAGTTAAGTTCAATTTCCTAACAAAAAGTTTGAGATCAATGAGCTTCTTAGCTAAATCAGCTTTGCATGAGGATACAAATATATATCCTTTAGCTAAAAATTCCACTAACTGTGCGTCGATCTCAATATCAGAATAATTATAGATTTTGAAATCCTTCTGAGAATTTAAAATAACTTTGCAAGATTGACCAACAGTCACAGTTAAATTATTCACCTCCTCCGTTGTGCTTGCCTGTTTCTGTTGTTGTTCCAACGTCCCCCTTGTTGCCGTGAGTTGTAGTTAAGGGATCTGTTCTGAAAATTTTCCACTCTCGTTGTATTAGGCTCTTGTCTATTGTTTGTTGCCCCTTATGCATTGCGATTGTTAGCTATTCGATCACTTCTCTGAACTGAGCCCGCCATGCCTACGTCTGGCCGTAAGTCACTGATGAATGGTTTCTCCATTTGATCATTCTGATTGGATCCCCCACTGCTAGCTATGTGACCAATCAAACAACTGGTTTGTGAACCGTGAGGCTTAGGATAGGCCATACCTTGCCGATAGTCATTATGTTCCCTATTCAGTTTCTTAACCTTGTTGGATTTAAGTTTACTAATGCATTTGTCAATGCTATTGAAAATTCTCTCATAATCAAAGCAGTATCTAGAAAAATCAGTATCTGCTTTGATAGCATTGTCCAAGTCTGTAGCCTCTCATATTATATTGTCTGCCATATTTTTATAGTGTTTATACATCAATTCCAAAAATTCCCTTCCATGTCGGTCGAAAAGTTTTATTAAATCGGTGTGAAAACTTGATCCATCCACTAGTCCGGGCAGATATTGCCATACCCTGAAACCCTTCGGAATGATACCATCATTGATACAATCATGAAAATATGCAATCTCTAATTGTAATTTTTTGTATTTCATGAGTCTCTGATCCAACTCATGCAGTTTGCTGAAGATTCACCTGCAGTCTGTCTGGCATCATTCTGACTTATTTAAAAGCCAATATAATTTCAAGTCAGGCCATGATGTTTATACTGGATCTGCAAAACTTACAACTATATTTCTTCTCAAACAGCTAAACAGCACAGCTTAGTTTCAATTTTTATATATTGTAACAGACCATCCAACTAATTGGACCATTAACTGATGTTCTCCCATTTAATAGAGGAAGGGCATAATGACAAAGTTTGCACCCGGTTTCAATTTTTTTAACAAAGCGGAGTGAATCCATAACCTTGCAGAAAAATGGTTCTGATTTTCTTGTCTCTTTGTTACTACATGGTTCTAGCTGGACCCTTTGCACTTGTTCATATTTGCAAATTGCAAATGCAATCACACTAGACAGGCAATTCTAGTCCAGCATCCTGATAACATTATGTTTCTTTGATCATCAGATGACATTTAGATACTATCCCAACAAGAAGCAATCTGAATTCATTTATTTCTCCAGTTGGCTATAGGATAGATGACTATTGCTCCAAAAAAAAAAAAAAAAACAATTAACAAAACTGATCATCATCAACCCCTGCCTTTTTTTACTTTTACCCCTTTTACTAAATGGGGTTGGGGGTATCATGTTAACTGTCATTGTCTCTTTCTCTCTCTTGATTCAGTACCACTCTCCTATCTTCTCTGACAGTCATGATTGATTGTTACAGGTCTCCTCTCATATAGTCCATCCATCTCTTTCCTGAATGTCCTTGTTTTCTCTTGCATTATTCCTATCTGTCCCTAATCTTCTTTTCCAGATTGTCTTCTCCTTTTCTGAACATGTGCTCAAACCATCATAATCTGTTCTCCTTCACCTTTTCTGCAGTTGGAACTGCTTGGACTTCTGCTCTGTTGTCCTCATTTCTTCATCTGTCCTACATTGGACATCCTACCACCCATCTCAGGCACTTCATCTCAACCATCTCTACTTTTCTCAGCTGCTCTGCTTTCACTTCCCAGGTTTCTGTACCATACTGCTCTACTGGTTGCACCACTGTTTTTGTACACCTTATTTTTCAACTTCTTTGTCATTGTTTTGTTACACACTACCCATGACACTCTGTGTCATTTGACTGCAGCCCTTTGGTCTCCTCATTCAGACTTCCCTTCTTCTCAACCACCCCTCCCAGGTATTGTAGCTGTTAACTTGTTCCACTATTTTCTTTTCTATCTAAGTTCTCAGCTTCTTCTGATTACCCCCCTTTGCTGTCATTACAGCTCTCTTATCTGTACTCAGTTTCATCCCATGTGCCTTCAGTTTTGCATTCCGTTCCCTTTTCCTTTGCTGAAATTCTTGTTCAGAGTCTGCCTGTAGTGCCCCATCATCTGCAGACAGCAACTTCATTGATTTGTCCCTTCCATCCTGTTTGCTACTGTAATCCATTACCAGTGTGAACAGCAGTAGGCTCAGAGAGGAAGCCTGATGCACATCCACTCCCACTTGGAATCCCCCTGTAAGTCTAAACACTATTTGTACTTGTGTCATTGGGTCTTTGTACATAACCTGCATTAATTCTCCTGATGTTTCTGGGACTTTGAGCCATCACAGGACTGTCTAATTTGGCTTTCATGGGACCTTGTCATATTTTTCTCCTAGTCTTGAAATTCCCGATTGGACTATTTCCTCATCTCTAGCTTTTTCTCAACTATCTTATGTTCAACCACAATTCTATGAGTCATATAGAATTCATAATAATTCCTGATTGCTCACTAGAAATTATCTTAAAGTGGAGGCACCTTACCATAATTATTGACAATCTACCAATATTCTTCAGTATATAAAAATGGCCATCAAGCACAAAACACCAGAAGACTAGTAGATTGCAACAGAGGGAATGCTTCAGAACAGCAGAGGTGAAGAGAATTTGTGATCATACTGTACTTTGGTCTAAATTAAATAATGGTAGTTCTTTATTATGTTATCTGCAAACAACTGCATTGGTTATTTTGAGAAAGCATACAGCAGAATATTTATATCAGAGTTCAGAATTTACTCTCTATAGCTTCACTGGAAGGACTTAATTTAAAAGCTAAAATATAATCAAATTGAATTAACTTTCAAGATCATTCACAAGCCAAGTCTGTGTTCCATCTTATCAGATTTACGTGGTATAAATCCTTCCGAAAGCTTGGACCATCCATAGCATCTCAAGCAATTGTTATCAAGCCATAAAACAGGGTAGATGATAAAATCCAAATGTAGTGTTTACTTTTAGCATGGAATACTCTCCTATACAGGCAGTGATATTTTCAAAGCTTTAATTTATTTGAAATGGCATTACATAACCCTTGTCTTTAGAATAAACATTTTAGAGAGAATGCATTGAAATTTAATCTGCATTGAGTCATACCTAAATTACTTTAACAGCTCTACATAAACAGGCTCAAAACTATACTAACTCAAAATACCCAGTAGTACATAATGATCAGTCTTTCTTCATCTGTATTTATCTGAGCTTATTATTTAACTGAATAAGACAGAACAGCTATTTTTGCATTTTAAAATGTTTATATTACCCTGCAGAATTGCTCATACATTTCTTTTACATGTGAAATAGTACTTTACTTGGCTTTACAAAATTTACTCCACTGTTACTCATCTGCCATGTGCAATCATGCAGAAATTTTAAATGTCTGTTGTAAATATCTGACTGTTAATATATATATATATATATATATATATATATATATATATATATATATATATCCATATATATATATATATATATATATATATATATATATATCTACCAAACTATCTAGCAATCTTTTATATCATTTTGAAATGTACAGCATCTGCAAAACTACTAGCTAGCCTATCTCATTGGAGATATGATCAAATCACTGCAGCCTGCTTCTACGCGATAGTAAAATATATTTATCCCAATAAATGAATATAATAATCTGGCTGTTCCACATACATTTTTATTCAATAACTTAAATAGTTGACCTTTTTTTGATCGGTATCCCCTGTAAATCAGTTATAAATGTGCAGAAATAAATAAGATGCATACAAGATAAATGCAAATCCACCCCTGACATTAATTCTTTCACAGCAGTTTAATCAACCCATTTTGTCATGCAATCTTCCAGTTTCACTCTTTGGAATCATGTTTGCTATCGTCTCCACCTGACTGTTTCTTTTGAAAGTCACCATTCCTGTATGAATTGTATTCATTAATTACCCTGCCATTTTTATATAAAAAAAGCTATACTGATAAAACTAACCCATGTTCTTGTTAACATATTATATTTCTCATTTAAAACCTTTCCATCTCCTCATGCTATTCTTTTATATGATCTGGCTGGGATTCAGAAAATATCACTACCCTGACATGGCTATTTTCCCCCTCACTCTAAGCCTTAATGATTCTTAAACTGCCCTACCACAGAGATTTCTCATTAGTGTGGGTCTCAGTGTGAGGGGTGTTCTCATTGACAGAGCTGCATAGTAATGCAGCAGTCCAAGGAGTTGCTAATGCTAATTAGCCACACTCTCTTCCCTGGAAATGACAGATTCCTGATTTTTGTTGCTGTCAATTCAGTGAATCACTCAACAGTTTAAAATTTTACTGCTGCAGGAAAAAGTGAATACCACCGAAAATGGCAGTCATCTATTCACTCCTATGAAAGCATTCATAATGCAGGAAAGTTGAGAAAAGATATAGGGATGGAGTATATTAGTGTGTGCATGTGAGTGGGCATGGGTGTGCATGTCTGTAGGGGCATGAATGAAGCTACATTAAGCTATGATGAGGCCTTTCTCATTGTGACAATAGCTGTCTTTGAATCACACTTCAAGCAGTGCCAGTAGTTCAACAGGTTGTATACTTGCCTTTGGTGTTGAAAGAGCAGAAGACACTCTGTTCTATTACCACTCCAGATGATTGGACTGCTGACAGTGCAGTGTTGCACTCTTGATTGTCTCTTCCTTTGGACGAGAAGTTATACTCAAGTTGCATCTGCATGAGTTGATGTTAGCTCAGGTGGATGTAAAAGATGCCATGGCACTGATCAAAAATAGTAAGGGAATTTCCCTGATGCCCTGGCCAAATTTCCTAATAGTAGAAATACTACATTGGGTATCCACTGAAACAAGGCCATTACCTAGTGGAACTAATGTGGTCAACAAAGGATAAACAAATCATATAGTATGCCCATTGCAGTAATTGTCCTGTCTGTTGTAGCAATTTCCCTGTGAGGTGAGCTTTTTTCTCAATCCGATGGATTATGCTGTGAAAATCAACAATTAACACATCCTTTTCTTAGCAACTTTTTTCATTGCTTCTTCAACTGCAATTTAAAACTTTTTTTACCCTTCCTATTTTTCCTTCAAGATCCAAACACAACTAATTAACTGAAACATCATCCCAACATACATTAAGTATAATCAGAATCAATGGCTTCCTATCATAAAAGTAAGATCCAGAATGATATGTCCTAAATGTGCAAAATAAAATGTGATACCAAAAATATAATAAATGCTGAAATTCACAATTCTACTATAAAAGCACTGTTTGCACCTTTCATCGCTGAGCTTGGTTGGACTAGGTGAAATACTCACAGGTACTATAACCTTGGACTTTGCATTTATTTCCAGCACTTACACTTGTATTTCTGCTATTTTGATGAACATACTTGCGGTCATCAGAATTTCAACAAACACCAAAATAAGCCGTATTTCAATTACAGTAACATAGTTCTCGTTTTTCAGGGTACCCTTTCCTATGAACCTCAATGTCTTTTGCAACACCTCCAGTCTCCTCATGTTTGATATTCTGTTTTATTGCACAGTATATCTACCCATATAAAATATAGTAGTCTGTGGAGGTCACCTCTATCCACTTGAAAAAGACATGAAGAATTAAGAACCTTCATATTCTGACTGCTCTGAATTTGCCCCAGCATATTTGCCATTGTTTTATCACAAAAGAATCCTGATGTATCTGTGACCTTCTGCATTTTTATAATGTCCAAATATGATACTTCATTCACACCACCACATTCCTAGTCCCCTGGTTAGCTTAAAAGATGGTAAGGATTTCATTTTATTTTGGTTGCATCTACCCAATTCTTTATATTGTCTCATAACTTTCTATGCTGCCCTTAAAGATTATTCTGAGAAAATTATCATTGATTTTATATTACTGGCACCTATGTTTATTTGTATTTTTCGTCTGATAGCAATGTTTCAGCTGTCATATTATCAATGCATTTGTGTACCACAAAGGGATACAGAAAACCAGATGGGATAGAAAATATCATACTCTTGTAGTTTTGTTTACCCTGATTCACCACCAAGTTTACAGTGTTCTGAGCCTACTGACTTTTCATATAACCTCTTAATTGGTTCAAACCATTCTTGTAGGAAAGCAAGCAGTTCTAATTTCTTAGATAACAATCCACCATATTTAACCCTTTTGAATTCATGCAGGCATCCAGTCCAGTTATGTCTACTGAAATTCAATTTCCTGAACTGTTGCATCTACTGCCTCCCCAATAAAAATCTCTCCATTTCCCCATTTATAGTCTGCAATACTACCCTACTATGTTCAGTACAAATATAGTAATGAAATAATTCCATTTTCCTAGCTTCAAAATTAGCATATGTGGTGCAGATTTCCATCTGTAATATATAATTTTCCCTTTCTGACTTGCCTAAATACTTCCAAAAGAATATTCTTGCAAACCATTCTCCAACTATCATAAAACCCTCCCATAAAACCATCAAT
>NC_056726.1:974041082-974066082 GCF_019279795.1 Protopterus annectens | reverse complement strand
TATTGTCCAAGGTGATTAGTTTTTTTTTACTTGGTTGTGGAGTTGGGTGTATTGGAGCAAGGTAGAAGACATTTTATTTTTCTGGTAGAGATTCCAGGATTTGTCCCTGCGATGCATGATTTGTTTTGTTTCTTTGGACATCCAAAGAGCAGAATTAGCTTTGACTCGTTTGTTTCTTGGAGGGGCTTGGGAGTTAAGAGTATTTAGGAAGATAGAGTTAAAATGTTCTACAGCATTGTCAAGGGGAAGAGTATTTAGGATTTGTCAGTTAATATGTTTAAAAATGTTTGAGAAAATTGTGGGGTTGAAGTTGTTGAGATTACGAGTGTGGATGTAATGGTGTTGATATTGGGTGGAGTTAGCTGAGCGATGAATGAAAGCGGGGCGATGGTCACTAAAGGTGTCTGGGATAGTGCCAGAGAGAATTATTTTGTTTGGATGGGAGACTAGGATCCAGTCAATGATGGATCCTGGGGGGTGGTTTTTGTTAGGACAAGTGGTAGAGTGGATTACTTGGGTAAAGTTGTAGAGGTTAATGAATAGGGAGGGGGAAGGTGAGTTGATTTTATTCCAATCAATATTAACATCGCCTAGAATGTAGGTTTCAAATTTTATTTCATTTGAGGCCCGGTAAAGAATGTTTTCAAGGGTAGTGATGTTGTCGCCTGGGGAGATATATAGGGAAATAATGCAGATATTCTTATGTTTATTTAATCACAGGAGACTAGCTGTTAGTTCAGAATTTTTGAATTGTGGAGTTGGGATTTGTAGAGGGATTAAGGAAAGAAGGTTAGAGTAGATTAGCGCAGAGCTTCCACCCTTTTTATTTAATTGGTCACTTCTGTGGATTTGGAAACCAGGAGGTAAGATTTCAGAATCAGCAATATGGGGTTTTAGCCAGGTTTCAGAGATGGCTAAGATGTCAGGTTGGTTGTGGCAAATCCAAGATTGTACTTGGTGTATTTTGTTATTAAGGCTCTGGGCATTGATAGTGAAGAACTTAAGGGTGTTAAGAGAGGAAGCAGAAGAAGACGTGGGAGGGGGAAAGGGTTGTGTGCAGTGGGAGAAGTAGGGGGTGGAAGGAAGGAGTGGTTAGTAATGAGGCAAGGGCCAGGGTTGTGATGGATATCTCCAGATAAGGCTAGGTCATTACAGGGAATAACTTTTAGCCTTTTGGGTTTGTGTAGTAGGAAGCTGTTTGGGACTAGCAGTAGTTTATGAGTGAAAGTTTTTGTTGTGGTGGAGAAGTATTTGGGATGGAATAGGTACAGTAGGTTAGGAGGAATAAGAGATGAAGATACGTTGTGGAAGTGGGTGGATAGAAATGGTTACAGGTGAGTGCAAGGGATAGTTTTAGTAGAAGGTAGGCATAGGGGTGTTTTGGAAGAGTAAGAAGTAGCATAATAAAGAGGAATTAGTAGTACAAGAAGGGAGCAAGGGACACAGATAGTATAAAGGATTTGGGAGGGCATGTTTAGAATGGGGGTGTTGAAGGGAGAAATGTAGTGGAAGTGAACAGGCTAATTGAGGAGGAGAGCTAAGGAAGCAGATGAGGTTATAATTATTCACAGGGGGAGAGAAAGAGACTAAGTGTAGAGAGGAGTGAAGTATAGTGGAGTGGAAGGAGTAAGTGTGGGAGGGGTAATAAGGAGAGGACTATGATTAGTTAATTGGTATAGGTGGGAGGGGTATGTGAGGAATAAATGCAGAGGTGCTGAGGGCGGGTGGAATTTGGGGGCAGGGTAGGGGAGTGGAGTGAGCCCACAGGGTGAACAGAGCGGGAAGAGCCAAAGGAAGGAGAATGAGAGAGGAAAACAATCAGTAGAGTGTGAGAGCCAGAAGGTAAGTTTGCGATGATGTGTAGTAAGTTAAAAGACTGACAGAGAAGTAGAGTTGTAGGTAGATATATAGAAGAAGGACAGTAGAAGAAGATAAGAGGCTTTATGAGGGATAGAGATGGGGTGTTTGTAGAGTGAAAATGTGGATAGGTAATCCTGGGAGAATAGTGAGGGAGAGAGTAGTAGAAGAAATGTCTAGGAACTATGTAGGTGAGATAAGATAAAGAGTGGGAAAAGTAGTAGAGACAGCAAGATGGTAGAGGACCACCACCTAGTGGGCAGTCAATTTGATGCAACAAATTCCCCTGTAGGGGAATATCAGGTTAGGGGAAGGAGGGAGCTATCATAAGTCAGAATATGGGTATAAATGTAATAGGGAGAGTAGGGTTATTTAAGAGACAAGAAAAGGGGAAGTTTTGGCTGCTGGCTAACCTGGCAGGGAAGTGTGCTGCGACTTACTAGAAATTATGTACTACCTTTAAATATTACAAAATGGTTAAAGCAGTACACATACTTTCACTGAAAATTCCTTGCTGGGAGCAGATGGGATTTTAGTTTTTGATTTAAAATTTCCTTATTTGTGGGTTCTTAGCATGGACTTCCGGTAGGGTACATTCAGGAGGTTAGAACAGGATAGGCAAGAACACAGTCAGTCAGTCAGTTTATTAAGTCGATGAAATGGATTTTCAATGAAAGGTAAGTTAGACCACCAATTTGTATTTTATATATATATATATATATATATATATATATATATATATATATATATATATATATATATGGTTTATGTACATATGGTTGAATGTTTCTGTTGTTGACTGTGAGGATATCAGATATTGTTATCTGTGCTAGCATGACTGGCTGAAGTTTTGCAAATACTTGTAAATAATTGTAAATTACACTGTATTCTATATGCCAGCATGACTAACTGTAGTTTTATAGACAGGCTTATGTTTTTTTTATTATTATTACTTTGATTTATGCAAGATGTTTGAATCAAGCAGTGTTCTGGCTGACCAGTTGTACATGTTTTAAAAAAAGAACTTTGAATGCAGGTTATGCCAGTCAGCTGACCTAGATGTGATGTCATTGTGTGCTAGAGATGAAAGGAATAGAATCTCCACAGCAGCTGTTTTTGTTTACTTTCTAAAGTCTGATATTACAGAGTAGAATTTTCATAACAGCTTTCTGTGACTTTTAAAATTTTCTGCTATAAAAGTAGGTCCTGAGTCAGTTAAAAGTCATTGTTGCAGTAGTTGTTGTAGTTGTCAGGTGTTTTTTTCCAGATCAGTAGTTATCACTGAGGGTCTTCCAGTGCTGTTCAGCAGTAATACTAGGACTTGTTATTCAGTCACTGTGGACCAGATAACAGCCTGAAGAATGGGCATATATTTTTATTTGCCTTGTAGACATAGGATTATCATCTTGTCTTGCTGAGTTAATTAAATTAGACAGAGACAGTTAATCTTTAGACAGGGATCTACAGTAAAAGTTTTCTTCAGTGTGAAACTTATCATACAGTGTTATTTTCATGTGTGAAACTCTGTGGATTATTGGAATCAATTATTCAGTACATATATGTTGTAATTCATTTTATTTATTAAATATTTCACTATCTTCTATTGTGGCTAGTTATTTAGAAAATACTTTTAGTAACCTGAGAGTGTTTAGCTTATTGTGATATATCAGGGCCACTCTGAAAAGCCTTATTGCTTGAATTGCATGCTACCTTTTTATATCAATATTTATTTTACTCATTATAATTGAACACTCCTTTTGAAGGCTACTGTGGTATTTTGACTGGTGGAAGCTATTACCATGCAATTTCGGAAAGAAGGAATAGCAGGTAAATCTGTGCCAGTCTTTCCCAAGAGTGCTTGTATGAGTGAATGTCCAATATTTAAGAGCAAGTGAGTGTGTCAGATATATAGAACTGAGACACAGTGCTCTGCAGTGGGTAATGTGAAGACTCATTTGGGGGCCTGGAGTGAAGTATAAAGTTCATACCCGGTTTTGGAGCCTGTTCCTGGTGTAGTCTTAGGGAAAGTGTGTGTTTCTATCTCTGATCTCAGTGACGCTCCCTTACTGTAGGCAGTGTTGAGGATTGATGCTTCTTAGTTACTACCCTGGGTTTAAATGGGGCCATTGCATTGACCATAAAAAAGCTGTTTTGCATGATCAAAAATCAGCTGATCTCCCATACTGGCTTTTTCACTGTCAAGTAGTGGTTGCGGAATTTGCCTTTCCCCCACCATAGTACAATCTTGGAATTGCTATATATGAAAAGCAAGAGGTGAGGGTGAACAAGAAGGCTTGTCTCCTGCAAAAAAAAAGTGTTTTTTGTTTACTTTCAGTGAGATGATTTTTGAGCTCTTTCACTCTATCATTTAGGGTCTGAGATGATGAGTATACAATCAACTGTTTTATATATATTTAGGTATATATGAATCTATTTTGAAAGGTTGAACCTCATATAATCTAAATCCATTTTCACGAAATGATAATTGTGAAAGCTTAAATACCCAAACGGCAAATTTTTCCCAGGGTAAGTAAACACTTGCCTAAACTTAAGTGAAACACACACCAAAGTAAGTAAAACCCACCTAGGTGGGGGAGGGCTGCACCCCACACAACCCCCCAACTATACATACCAACTCCAGGATTGCACTACAGTGAAAAAAAAAAAAAGGCAGGCTGGGTAAGGGTTTTCTTACCCTGGGAAAAATTCACAGTTCGGATATTTAAGCTGTCACGATTTTTGTCTCACGAAAATGGATTTTGATTATATAAGGTTCAACCTTTCAAAGAAGATCCATACAGAAATATATATATATATATATATATATATATATATATATATATATATATATATATATCTAGGTTCATAGGTTCATAGGTAGATACTAGGCACCCTAGGGCATTTATAAGCCTAGCCAGAGTGTATTTGGCTTCCGCCTCCCTATTAGATTAGCCTACTGTGCCTCTGTAAAGTAAGATTAGTTTACTGTGCCTCTGTCTAGCAGGGACACAGGAGAGATCTCAGGGGTGAATTTGCGATTTCCCATCCACGCGTCCAAATTTCGCTTGAAGAGGGTCAGCGAGGGGCTATGTCTAACATGAATTGGGATTCTATTCCAGAGTGAGGGGAGCCTCTGGGAAATGAATCTGTCCCTCCAGCATGTCCTATTTATTTTTGTGCTGAGGTTTAGGTCCCTGGAGCGTGTAGCTCTAAGGGACTTGGAGTTTTTGAGGTGGAGCATGTCCATTAATTCTGGGTTTGACATGGCTTTGTACGTCAAGCATAGATTGCCTCTGAGTAGGTGGTAAGCAACTGAGTAGAGCTGGAGATTTTTAGTCAAGCTGCATAGGACATCTGTTTGTAGCCCATGATCCTCTTGGTGAGGTACTTTTGGGGTCTCTCCAGTTGCTACAGGTGTCGGGTAAGGTACATCCCAAAAGGGGCATTGTATTCAATTATGGGCCTGATGAGTGACGAGTAGAGGGGCACAATGACCTCTCTTGATCTAGATGCGAACCTTTTTGTGATAAGGTGGGCTATATAGATGGTCTTTCTAACCACTTTGGCAACGTGATTATCAAAGGAGAGATTACTATCTACATTGGTCCCCAAATCTCTAATTACTTCTTCCGTATTTAATGGATTACCACCTATGTGGTAATTTGTGGGCACCTAGTTTTTCCCAAAGGGAATGACTATGCACTTTTTAGCATTTAGCTTGAGGCCGTGGCTCTGGCACCAAGCATCCATCTCTGTGAGACCCTTTTGGAGGATGCTTGTGTCAGCTGGAGATTCGATTATGGCCCCCAGTTTGCAGTCATCTGCGAACTAAGTCAGCCATAATCCCCCCGTGTTAGCCTGAACCTCAGAGAAGTATATACCGAACAAGAGAGGTCCCAGAACTGAGCCCTGTGGGATGCCACTTGTAACTGGTTTGGATTCGGACATGGCACCTGCGATTCTGACCATGTGGGTTCTATCACTGAGCCAGTTTGCAACCCATCTTGTGATATAGGGGTTGATATTTAAGCTGGTAAGCTTATTTATGATGCCCAAGTGGGGTATTGTGTCAAAGGCTTTTGCGAGGTCCAGGTAGGCTGTGTGGACTACCTTGCCCTCATCTATGGCTTTGGTAACTGTTTCAAAGAAATCAACTAGGTTTAAGAGGCAAGATCTGCCCTTAACAAAGCCAAATTGGGTAGGGTCCAGTGTCTGGAGGCTCCCAATGTCTTTGTTTATGAGTTCCATGATAATACGCTCCATAGCTTTACAGACCAGACTAGTCAGGCTTATTGGGCGATAGTTTCCGGGGTCCGTTGTGACACCACCTTTGTGGAGTGGGACCACTGTAGCTGTATGCCATTCTTTGGGTACATATCCTGTAGTAATGCTAAGTTTGAACAGTGACTTAATGTGAGGGTTCAGTTCTTCTTGGAGCTTGTGTAAGACACAGCCTGGGACACCGTCCGGTCCAATAGATGCTGTGTTTTTTGCTTTGGAGAGGGCAGCTTTCACCTGTGCATTTGTGATGTCAGGGATGTTATATTCAGTTGGGATAGGCATTTGCTCCTTTTGGGGGGGAGGGGGGGAGAAGTTTGCACTGAATCTGTCTGCCAGGATGTTGGCTATGTCTGTAGGTTTGGTATATTTTGTATGGTTATGCAACAATTCAGAGCATATCTGGGAGTTTCCGCCCATGTTCCTGACATAGCTAAAGAAGGCCTTGTGATTATCTTTAGTGTCTAGGGCAATTTTTCTTTCGAAACTGGCCTTTGATGATTTTATGAGGGATCGTAGTTTCTTGCTAATACTGATCAGAGATGCCTTCCCTTTTTGGGATTTTGCTCTGTCATGTAATAGCTTCCTCCTTCTGTTGTATAGCTTATTTATGGCCGGGGTCCACCAGACCGGTCTCCTGTTTTTGGAGGAGTGAGTCTTGGTTTTATTTGGGATAGCATGATCCATGCATTCCTGCAGGTGCTCATAGAATGCATTTGTAAAGGATTCTGCGGATTGGTCTGTATTATCCTCTGGCCCAGGGGCTTTGAAGGATTCCAGCTCAGTCTTGAGAAGTGCAAAGTTGGCTTTTGAGAAATTCTTTACAGTGATTTCCTTGGCTGGGGGTGGGGACGGGATTTGGATGTCCAGGGAAATTTGTTTATGGTCTGATCTTACCAATGAGGGGGTTACCTCTGGTGTGGAACATAGAGTCCCCATGTTGGTGATGACCAGGTCCAATATGTTGTTCCCTCTTGTGGGAGTGGTGACCAGTTGTTCCATTGTGTTAGAGTTTATAAATTCAAGGAGCCATTGGGCGAGGGTGTTTGGGCTTCAGTAGTTTTCCCAGTCAATGTATGGGTAGTTGAAGTCACCCAATAACATAGTGTTTGGAGAGACCTTCATATTCTCCAGTGTTCTCAGGAATGCCAAGTGGGGTTCTTGTAATAGGGAGGGTGTTCTGTAGCAGGCTACAAACTGAAAGGCAGTTTTGCCTGCTGTTAGTTGCACATGGATGGTTTCCGATGCTTCGTGCAGTGCCACTAACCTGTTGGTATCTTTGATGAATATAGATACTCCCCCTCCTTTTGTGCTTCGATCCGAGTTTTGGGGCCAAAACGCATGGTATGAGTTATAACCTGGTAGTGCTGGGGTGCTCTCAGGAGCCTTGAACCAGGTTTTTGTTACTGCACAGACATCGATTTTCTCCATACTGAGGAGAGTCTTGAGTGTGTGCATCTTGAGGTAAGACTTCTGGCACTGAGTAGCATTACTTTTAGTTTTTTTATCTTTGGGTTGTCTATGGATGTGGGTTTGTCCTTTGAGCCTTGCCTAAAAAAGGCACTATGGGGGTGGCAAGAGCCTTGGCCAGTATACAAAAGCCTAAGGGTGACAGGTGCAAGCCGTCCCTAGTGAAGCAACGTGGCTTGTCGAGCATGTCATCCCAGGCTAACAGACACTGGATCCCCTTTGAATGACACCAATACTTTAGCCAATTGTTGAAACTGATTATTTTGTCTTTATACTATGGCATCATTCTTGGTGAGGGCAAGATGCTACTCAAGGTCAGGGTCATACCAGCCTGGGCTACATGGTCAGAGAGCTCCTCTATGTCTCTTTTCATGTAGTCCAGGGAGGTACGTCTCAGGTCATTCACACCAGCATGGACAATGACAGAGTCATACTTGTACTTGCTTTGGAGTGACCTGAGTGCTTGCATTATGTGGTGGATCCTGGCACCCAACAGGCAGCTTACAGTGACCTTCTCCTTGTTCAGTCTGGTGAGCGGGATGTCAGTGTGCCGGACAATAGAGTCCCCTATAACAAGTGTATTTGGTGTGTTGTTTGGCCTTAAGGGCTGTGACTGTGAGGCATACTGATTTTGTGAGATATGTGATTTGTGGGTATTGTTGAGGGATGGCTGTTGCTTGGATATCTGCTTAGGAGGTCTTTGCTGTTTAGGCAGATTTTTATTTAGAGCCTCTGAGTATGTTTTTGTGTGTTTATGTGTTGGGTATGCAGATGCAATAGGTCTATGTGAGACTGAATTTGTGGTGTGGGTGGTTACCTTTTCTTCCTGACTGACTGTGCCAGTCTTGGGTTGAGAGAGCTCTGCCTCCAGTTTGGCTGTGTAACTGCATTTCTCACATGTATTAGAGTTTGTTGGAAGGAGGAGAGGGTTGTCTGTGTACATAAGGCAATTGTAACATTGCCTCAAAATTCCCAGATGCACCAGCTGGACTGGACAGTAACCTTGAAACTGACCCTTGGACATACCAGATTAATATAGGGAACTGTTTTTTTTTACTGATCAGATTAGGGAAGGGAACTGATTTTTCACTTGATCAGGACGGACCAATTGGGAGTCTAATACTTATGAGAAGTCAAGGAGGGTGTAGTGCTATAGTTAGTTAGTGTTTCCTTATAAGAGCTGAGCAAGTGCAGGGCTTTAGAAAGAGAATAGAGTGATTACTTTGAGAGTTTGAACAGTTCTAAGGGAAAAAGTGAAGAGCAGACTTTGTGGAGCCTGGAATAGTTTAAACCTGTTTAGGCGGCGCTGCCCGATGCTGCTCAGTGCGCAAAACTACGCAAAAAGCGAGTTGTAGGGTTTTAAGAGAGAGAGAGATCAAGGAGTTTAGAATTGACCCAAAATGGGCAATAAAACTACAGCTTCTAGGTAGTAACCACTCCTCCAAGGAAAGGTAGGCTGTTCAGTGTTAACCACTCCCACTGGTAAACACAGAGACTTCCCTTTAGCCCAAGCAAGCACTGGCCTTTTAGAACAGTTCAGAACAGCAAATCTGTAACTGAATTTTCTTAACTTTCAGAAAGTGGGAAAAAAAGCAAGATTATTTTTGTTTTTTTTTTCTTTTCGTTGTAGTTTAAAGGTAGCAGAGATACACAAGCAGCAAAATAATCACAAAAGTGCAATAAATGACCCCACACTTGAATGCCAAGCCAAAATCAGGTAAAATGCAGTTTTTAGAGAAAAAACGATTTTAAATTAAATGCAACACAGGAAATGCAGTAAACAGGCTCTAGATGTGTTCCAAGTACTGTTACTGTTACAGATATAAACTTTAGCAAGCCGGAAAATGCCAAAAGTAGGTGGCAAAGCAGTAAAACTTAACAAAAATCAGAAGAAAATACTTAAAATCACAAAAGTGGCTCCTTTTCTTCTCTCAGCATTTTCTCCCCTTGGTAGGTGCTTCAGCAACAACTAGCAAGCCTGAAAAGATGCCAAAACCACGAGGCAGCCTGGTTTTAAGAGAGACAGATCAAGGAGTTTAGAATTGACCCAAAATGGCCAATAAAACTACAGCTTCTAGTTAGTAACCACTCCTCCAGGGACAGGCAGGCTGTTCAGTGTTAACCACTCCCACTGGTGAACACAGAGACTTCCCTTTAGCCCAAGCAAGCACTGGCCTTCTAGAAACTTCCAAACAGTTTAGAACAGCAAATCTGTAACTGAACATTCTTAAGTTTCAGAAAGTGGGAAAAAAGCAAGATTTTTTTTGTTGTAGTTTAAAGGTAGCAGAGATACACAAGCAGCAAAATAATCACAACAGTGCAATAAATGACCCCACACTTGAGTGCTAGGCCAAAATCAGGTAAAATGCAGTTTTTAGAAAAAAAAACAATTTAAAATTAAGTGCAACACAGGAAATGCAGTAAACAGGCTCTAGATGTGTTCCAAGTACTGTTACTGTTACAGATATAAACTTTAGCAAGCCGGAAAATACCAAAAAGTAGGCGGCAAAGCAGTAAAACTTAACAAAAAATCAGAAGAAAATACTTAAAATCACAAAAGTGGTTACTTTTCTTCTCTCAGCGTTTTCTCCCCTTGGTAGGTGCTTCAGCAACAACTAGCAAGCCTGAAAAGATGCCAAAACCACAAGGCAGCCTGGTTTTAAGAGAGACAGATCAAGGAGTTTAGAATTGACCCAAAATGGCCAATAAAACTACAGCTTCTAGTTAGTAACCACTCCTCCAGGGACAGACATATATATATATATATATATATATATATATATATATATATATTGATATATATATATATATATATATATATATATATATATATATATATATATATACACACATACATATATATAGTTTGGACAGTGCAGTGGTGTAGCAGTAGTCTTGTTGCCTCACAGCAAGAGGTGGTTCTCTGGGGTAATTCTTGGCTGGTGTGCCTTCTGTGTGGAGTCTGCATTCATGTGGTTTTCCTCCAGATGCTCCAGTTTCCTCCCACGTTACAAAGACATGAGTCCACAAATTATATATATATATATATATATATATATATATATATATATATATATATATATATATATATATACATGTATACGCATACGTGTATTATACATCGGCAGTGAATTGGAGCACCACTTGTGGTCTGATTTTTCAAACTGTGTGCAGGAACAGCTTCATAGTATAATTGTGTGTAATTATGTGTATGTGTTTATAAGAATGCGTGCGAGTGTGTGTGTGTGTGTGTGTGTGTGTGTGTGTGTGTGTGTGTGTGTACTTTTGTGATAGTCACAAGTACAAGGCTGCCTTCTTTGCATTTGCATTCACAATCTGTGTGTAGCATATGCAATCTACCATTGCATAGTTGATGTTTTGTTTTCAGATATATAATGGTCAATGACTGTTATGTCTGATGATTGCAAATGCACTTATATCCATATATATATATATATATATATATATATATATATATATATATATATATATATATATATATATATATATATATATATATAGGGTCATACTAGGCTATCTGCCCTAGGGCATTTATAAGCCTAGCCAGAATGTGTTTGGCTTTCGCCACCCATTTTAAATTTATTTTGCTATGCCCTTTTTTGAGGTTAGTATAATGTGCCTCTGTCTAACAGTGACACAGAAGTGATACCCGGGGTAAACCTACGATCTCCCATCCACTCATCAAGATTCCTCTTGAAGAGAGTCAATGAGGGACTCTGCCTAACCTGGACTGGGATTTTATTCCAGAGTGAAGGGAGCCTCTGGGGTATGAATCTGTCCCTCCAGCATGTTCTATTTATTTCAGTGCTGAGGTTCAAGTCTCTCAAGCGCGTAGCTTGATGGGATTTGGATTTTCTGAGGTGCAGCATGTCCATTAATTCCGGGTTGGACATGGCTTGATACGTCAGGCACAGATTGCCTCTGAACAGGCGGTATGCCACTGAGTAGAGCTGGAGTTTCTTTAACCGGGCAGCATATGGCATCTGTTTGAGCCCTTTGATCCTCTTGGTGAGGTACTTTTGGGGTCTTTCCAGTTGCCGCAGGTGTCTGGTAAGGTACATCCCAAAAGGGGCATTGTACTCAATTATGGGCCTGATGAGGATGAGTAAAGAGGCACGATTACCTCCCCTGATCTAGATGTGAATCCCTTCATGATTAGGTGGGCTATATAACATGTTTTTCTAACCACTTTGGCCACGTGGTTGTCAAATGAGAGATTGCTATCAACTTGGGTCCCCAGGTCCCTAATTACTTCTTCTGTACTTAATGGATTACCACCTATGTGGTAATTTGTGGGCACTTTGTTTTTGCCAAAGGGAATGACTATACACTTTTTGGCATTTAGCTTGAGGCCATGGCTCTGGCACCAGTTGTCTGTTTCTATGAGGCCCTTTTGGAGGATGCTTGTGTCGGCTGGAGAGTTGATTATGGTGCCAAGTTTGCAGTCATCTGCGAACTTGGTCAGCCACAGTCCTTCCGTGTTGGCCTGTACCTCCAAGAAATATATACCGAACAAGAGAGGTCCCAGGCCTGAGCCTTGTGGGACACCACTTGTAACTGGTTTGGAGTCTGACATGGCTCCAGCAATTCTAACCATGTGGGTTCTGTCCTTGAGCCAGTTTGCAATCCATTTAGTGACATAGGGGTTTATATTTAAGCTGGTGATCTTATCTATAATGCCCGAGTGGGATATTGTATCGAAGGTTTTTGCGAGGTCCAGGTAGGCTGTGGTGACCACCTTCCCCTCGTCAATGGCCTTGGTGACTGTTTCAAAGAAATCAACCAGGTTTAAGAGGCAGGATCTGCCCTTAACAAAGCCGAACTGGGTAGGATCCAGTGTCTGTAGGTCCCCAATATCTTTATTTATGAGGTCCATGATGATCCTTTCCATAGCTTTGCAGACCAAGCTAATCAGGCTTATGGGGCGATAGTTTCCAGGATCCATTGAGGCACCACCTTTATGGAGAGGGACCACTGTTGCTGTACGCCACTCTTTGGGCACATATCCTGTAGTAAGGCTGAGATTGAACAGTAGTTCTATGTTTGGGTTTAGCTCTTCTTGGAGTTCATGTAGGATGCAGCCCAGGACACCGTCTGGTCCCGTTGATGCTGTGTTTTTTGCTTTGGAGAGGGCGGCTCTTACCTGAGCATCTGATATGTCAGGGGGGCAGCACTCTGCTGGGATAGATATTTGCCCTTTTGGTGGGGGGGGGAGAAGTTTGCGCTGAACCTGTCAGCTAGGATGTTGGCAATGTCTGTGGGTCCAGTGTATTTTTTGGACTAATTCTGAGCATATCTGGGAATTACCACCCAGGTTCTTAACATAACTAAAGAAAGCTTTGTGATTATCCTTAGTGTCCTGTGCAATTTTTCTCTCGAAGCTGGCCTTAGACAATTTTATGAGTGCCCGTAGTTTTTTGCTAATACTGATCAGTGATGCCTTCCCTTTTTGGGATTTTGCTCTATCATGTAGTAGCTTCCTCCTTCTATTGTATAGTTTGTTTATGGATGTCTGCCTTTGGAGGATTGGGACTTGGTTTTATTTTGGATTGCATGATCCATGCATTCCTGAAGGTGTTCATAGAATGCATTTATAAAGGATTCTGCGGTCTGGGCCGTATTTTCCACAGGCCTGGGGGCTTTGAAGGATTCCACCTCGGTTTTGAGGAGTGTAAAATTTGCTTTAGAGAAGTTTTTCACTGTGGTTTTCTGGGCAGGGGGTGGGGTTGGGATGTGACTATCCAGTGAGATTAGTTTATGGTCTGATCTTACCAGTTAGGGATACACTTCTAGTCTGGAGCATAGAGTCCCCATGTTGGTGATGATCAGGTCCAGTATGTTTTCCCCTCTTCTGGGAGTGGTAACAAGTTGTTCCATAGCATTTGAGTTTATAAATTCTAGGAACCTTTGGGCTAGGGTGTTGGAGCTAGAGTAATGCTCCCAGTCTATGTTTGGGTAGTTGACGTCGCCCAGTATAAAGGTGTTTGGAGAGACCTTCATATTTTCCAGTGTTCTCAGGAAGGCCGAGTGGGGTTCCTGGGTTTGGGAGGGTGGTCTGTAGCAGGCTATAAACTGGAAGGCAGTTTTACCCACTGTTAGTTGCACATGGATAGTCTCTGATGCTGTGTGCTTTGCCACCAACCTGGAGGTGTGGGTATCTTTGATGAATATCGATACCCCCCCTCCTTTTGTGGTTCGGTCCAAGTTTTGGGGCCGAAAAGCATGGTATGAGGTATACCCTGGTAGTGCTGGGGTGCTCGCGGGAGCCCTGAACTAGGTTTCTGTTACTGCACAGATATCGATGTTCTCCATGCTAAGGAGAGTTTCGAGTGCATGCATCTTGAGGTTTAGACTTCTGGCGTTGAGTAGCATTACTCTTAGTTTCTTATCCCTTGTGATACCTATGGTGGTGGGTTTGTCTTTTGAGCCTTGCCTAAAAAAGGCACTATGGGGGTAGCAAGAGCCTTTGCCAATATCTGAAAGCCCAGGGGTGACAGGTGCAAGTCGTCCCTAGCGAAGCATCGTGGCTTGTCGAGCATATCATCCCAAGCCGACAGGCATTGGATCCCCTTTGAATGACACCAGTACTTAAGCCAATTGTTGAAATTGATCATCTTGTCTTCATATTGTGGCATCATTCTTGGTGAGGGTAAGATGCTACTCAAGGTCAGGGTCATACCAGCCTGGGCTACATGCTCAGAGAGCTCCTCCATGTCTCTTTTCATGTAGTCCAGGGAGGTACGTCTCAGGTCATTCACACCAGCATGGACAATGACTGAGTCATATTTGTACTTTCCTTGGAGTGACCTGAGTGCTTGTGTTATGTGGCGGATCCTAGCGCCCGACAGGCTGCTCACCGTGACCCTCTCCTTGTTCAGCCTGGTGAGCAGGACGTCAGTGTGCCTGATGATAGAGTCACCTATTACAAGTGTATCAGGTGTGTTGTTTACTCTTAAGGGCTGTGACTGTTTGGCACACTGGCTTTGTGAGATATGTGTTGCACATGTTTTGTTTTGGGGTAGCAGTTGCTTGGGTGTCTGCTTTGGAGGTCTCTGCTGCTTAGGCAGATCTTTATTTAGAGCCTCCGAGTATGTTTTAGTGTGATTATGTGTTTGGTTTGCTGTCATGGTAGGTCTGTGTGAGACTGGAATTGTAGTGAGTGTGGTTTCCTTCTCCTCCTGACTGGTTATGCCAGTACTGAGTTGAGAGAGCTTAGCCTCCAGTTTGGCTATATGGTTGCATCTCTCACATGTGTTGGAATTTGTTGGAAGGAGGAGAGGGTTGTCTGTGTACATGAGGCAGTTGTAACACTGCCTCAAGATTCCCAGATTCACCAGCTGGACCGGAGAGGAGATTGACAACTGACCTTTGGACATGCTAGAATAATATTGGGAATTCCTTTATAATTGAAAACAAGGGCCAGTGGGGAGTGAGGGTGTAGTGCTTTTAATTTTTAGTGCTGACTTATATAATTGCTTTAGTGAGCAAGTGCCAGGTAACTTAAGTGCAATATGTTACAGGTAACTTAAATGCAAAAACGACAAACAGTAACTTTCTTTCAAGTGAAACAAGGAAATAAGTACAGTAAGCAATGCAGATATCACTAGTGATCCACAGAAGCGCTGAGAAGCCACGTATTAGGTGGAATTAGCGTTCCAGGGAAATAACAAGCAAACAAACAAGCATATAAACAAAGCTAGATTCAGCAGGCCTGGATCTAGTCTATGCTACAGCAAACAAGGTGTACCAATTTCAGTAAGATACAGTTCAAATATTCAGGCACTATAAACGTTTAACCAGAAATTCCCAGCTCAGGAGGGCAGAGTCCAGCCTCTTCTCCCACAAGAGTGTAGACCACGAACCTTCTTAATGTAAAATAACTGGCCTGAAGCCCAAGTGCTTAAACCAGAACTAATACACTTTAAGAATAACAGACACTGGGCTCTCAAACAGCAGTTCCCAACTTAGAAGGAAGAAAGCTACCTGTCCTGCCACCACAGTGCATGCCACAAACCTTCCTAATGTAAAACAACTGGTCTATATATCTATATATATATATATATATATATATATATATATATATATATATATATCTGAATATGTACATATGCATACACATACACATACATATTTATCTACACACACACACACACACACACACACACATATATATATATATATATATATATATATATATATATATATATATATATATATATATATATATATATATATCAGTAACAAAATCAAAAGCAGTCCCACCAAAATCCTGGATAAACGTTCTTGCTCGTAAAAAGATAAAATTATAAACATAAAATGCAGAGAGCAGGAACGAAGCAAGGTCTTCTTTCTTCAAAAACAGAATTTATTGCCAACTAAAAAACCGGTCAGGATAAGCACTTTCACTCAACAGAGCTTCATCAGATCAACATTATACAGACCAGTTGCACTAGGAACATTAAAAGCATTTTCAAAAATCAAAGTACCCTATCACAAACTATGTCCAATTAAAACTAATTGATCTCACATTATACTATTAAAGTGACAGCAGTACATACACAAAAAAGAACAGAGCATATATATTAAAGGCATACTAAATGCAAGTAAAAACAGAAATACAAAAAACATCATGTTAAAGATTATCTATCGTGCTAAAAAAATCACAAATCTACTTGAGATAAAATAAAAGAGCTACAAAAACTACCAAGGGGAAAGTGGAGTAGTAGACATCACACCAAAGAGAGGAATGTATACATACATGGGTCAGAAGGCATAGTGAGAGCAGAATAAAAAATGAAAGCTAGAACTTAGTGTTCCTGCATTTCTTAAGCATAGGTTTAATAGAGGCCCTTTCGTTGAGACCAAGTCCTCTATCTGCCCTTAACCTAACAATCCACTGACTTTCCTTACTCTCTGTATGATTTCTAATGTCTCCTCCTCTAACATTAGGGGTAATGGCTTTAAGGGCTCTGAACTTGAAAACATGTTCATCTCCTAACTTGGAGATATGTTTAGCTAGTGCGTTATGTTCAGATTTCTTCTTAATGTCATACAAATGCTCTCTAATCCTTTCCCTGAACTGTCTATTAGTTTTCCCTACATAAAATGAACTACATTTCTGGCACACTGCCAGATAAACTATATTAGTAGTCCTACAATGGGCATATACTTTCGTCTCAAACTTTTGGTGTAGGTCAGGGTGCCAAAATTCTTTATTAGAGTCTATAAACGCACAATAATTACAATTTCCACATGGTTCTGTAAAGCCTGCATCTGCCATATTCCCCTTTTTCCTTGGATAACACAACAATCTTTTGAGATTGTATTTATTTTTAAAAGTAAACTTAGGTTCCTCGCCTACTATATGCCGTAGTTCCTCATCTATGCATAGAATAGGCCAGTGTTTCTGTACAATATTTCTAAGTACGTAGTGATCTGATGTGTATGGAGTGATGACCCTAACACTAGATATATCCCTTGGTGATAACTCAGCTCGAATAGTTTGTGGTCCAAAATATGGAGCTGCCCTACCTGATCTCAATTCTGATAACCACCACCTCAGAACACAACACCTGCAACACATAGACCTCACAGTCAGAGTGTCAAACAGTCACAGCCCTTAAGGCCAAACACAATGCCAGACACACTAGTCATTGGTGACTCCATAGTCAGACACACTGACGTCCCGCTCACCAGACTGAGTAAGGAGAAGGTCACAGTAAGCTGCCTGTCGGGCGCTAGAATCCGCCACATAACGCAAGCACTCAGGTCTCTCAACAGCAGGTACAAATATGACTCAGTCATTGTCCACGCTGGTGTAAACGACCTGAGGCGTACCTCCTTGGACTACATGAAAAGAGACATTGAGGAGCTCTCTGATTATGTAGCCCAGGCAGGTATGACCCTGACCTTGAGCAGTATCCTACCTTCACCAAGAATGATGCCACAATACGGAGATAAGATGATCAGCTTTAACAATTGGCTTAAACACTGGTGTCATTCAAAGGGGATCCAGTGTCTGTCTGCCTGGGATGACATGCTGGACAAGCCACGCTGCTTCAAGGGACGGCTTGCACCTGTCACCCTGGGATTCGGATATTGGCAAAGGCTCTTGCCACCCCATAGTGCCTTTTTTAGGCAAGGCTCAAATTCTAAACCTACCACCCTAGAACACAGAAAAGGAAAAAACTAAGGGTAATGCTGCTCAATGCCAGAAGTCTAAATCTCAAAATGCACGCACTCGAGGCCCTTCTCAGTATGGAGAACATCGATGTCTGTGCTGTGACAGAAACCTGGTTCAAGGCTCCTGAGAGCACCCCAGCACTATCAGGTTTTACCTCATATCATGCGTTCCGGCCCCAAAATCCGGACAATACCAAGAAAGGAGGGGTATCCATATTCATCAAGGACACCCACACCTCAAGACTGGTGGCAACGCACGATGCATCGGAGACCATCCAGGTGCAATTAACCATAGGCAAGACTGCTCTGCAAATTGTAGCATGTTACAGGCCACCCTCACAAACTCAGGAACCTCACATGGCCTTCCTGAAAACACTAGAGGGATAAATGTATCACCAAACACCATCATACTAGGTGACTTCAATTACCCTAATATAGACTGGGATCACTACTCAAGCCCAAACACCCTAGCCCAAAAGTTCCTGGAATTCATAAACTCAAATGCCATGGAACAACTAGTCACCATCCCCACAAGAGGAGATAACATACTTGATCTCATCATCACGAACATGGGAGCACAATGTTCAACACCGGAGGTGTACCCCTCACTGGTGAGATCAGACCACAAACTAATCTCGCTGGAGGTCCTCATCCCACCCCACCTGAAATAAAAAGACCACAGTAAAGAACTTCTCAAAAGCCGACTTCACACTTCTAAAGACTAGTGTGGTCTCCTTTAAGGCCCCGAGCGTGGAAAACAGTACTCAAGCTGCTGAATCACTTACAAATGCCTTCTACCAGCACCTGCAGGACTGCATGGATAAGGCAATCCCAAGCAAAACAAAGACTCTTTGTACCAAAGGCAAGCGTCCAGTCTGGTGGACCCCAGCCATAAACAAACTCTACAACAAAAGGAGGAAGCTACTACAAGATAGAGCAAAATCCTTAAAAGGTAAGACACCCTTGATCACTATAAGTAAAAAACTAAGAGCTCTCATAAAATCATCCAAAGCAAATTTCGAGAGAAAAATAGCTAAAGACTCAAAAGACAATCATAAGGCCTTCTTTAGCTATGTTAGAAACCTGGGAGGAAACTCCCAGATATGCTCAGAGCTAGTTCAAAATGATGTGAAGATTACTGATCCTACAGACATTGCCAACATACTGGCTGACAGGTTCAGTGCAAACTTCTCCCCTCCCCAAAAGGAGAGATATCTATACAAAACGATTGCAGCCCCCAAACATCTCCAGCCCAAGTGAGAACTGCTCTCTCCAAAGCAAAAAACACAGCATCCATGGGACCTGATGGTGTCCCCGGCTGTGTGCTCCATGAACTCAATGAGGAATTAAACCCACAGCTACGACAGCTGTTTAATCATAGTCTTACCTCTGGATACGTACCCAGGAGTGGCGCACTGCAACTGTGGTACCACTTCACAAAGGCGGTGCCTCCACGGACCCTGGAAATTACCGGCCCATTAGCTTGACAAGCCTTATCTGCAAAGCCATGGAGAGGATCATAATGGACCTCATAAATAAAGACATAGGAATTTGCAGACTTTGGATCCAACCCAGTTTGGCTTTGTCAAAGGCAGATCATGCCTTTTAAACTTGGTTGACTTTTTCGAAACAGTCACCAAAGCCATTGATGAGGGAAAGGCAGTCCATACAGCCTACCTCGATCTGGCTAAGGCCTTGATACAATACCCCACTCGGGTATCATTGAAAAACTCATCAGCTTAAATGTCAACCTATACATCACAAGATGGGTTGCAAACTGGCTGAGTGACAGAACCCACAGGGTCAGAGTTGCTGGCGCCATGTCAGACTCAAAGCCTGTCACAAGTGGTGTCCCACAGGGCTCAGTCCTGGGCCCACTCTTGTTTGGCATCTACTTTTCGAAGTACAAGCAAACACGGGAGGGTTATGGCTGACAAAGTTTGCAGATGACTGCAAACTGGGCCATAGTAGAAAACACATCTGACACAGATATCCTTCAGAAGGGTCTCACAGAAATGGATAACTGGTGCCAGAGCCACGGCCTAAAGTTAAATGCCAAAAAAATGCATAGTCATACCCTTCGGGAAAAACAAGGTTACCCCTAGCTACCAAATAGGTGGCAATCCACTGAGCACAGAAGAAGTTATCAGGGACCTGGGGACCCAGGTTGATAGTAGTCTGTCATTCAACACCCATGTAGCTAAAGTAGTTAGGAAGACCTTCTACATTGCCCACCTTATCATGAAGGGATTCTCATCTAGATCAAGGGAGGTCATAGTCTCCCTTTACTCATCACTCATCAGACCAATGATTGAGTACAATGCCCCATTCGGAATGTATCTGACCCGACACTTGCAGCAGCTGGAGAGGCCACAAAAGTTCCTCACCAAAAGGATAAAGGGTCTCAAAAATCTGTCCTATGCTGCCCGACTGAAAGAACTCCAGCTCTATTCAGTCGCCATCGCTTGCTCAGAGGTGACCTTTGCCTAACATACAAGGCCATGTCAAACCCAGATTTGATGAATATGCTTCACCTCAAAAATCTAGATCCATCAGAGCCACAAGGGCGGAGACTTAAACCTTGACACGGCTATTAATAGGACGTGCTGGAGGGATAGATTCATCACCCAAAGACTCCCTATGCTGTGGAACAAAATCCCGGTACATGTGAGGCAGAGCACCTCGCTGGCCTTGTTCAAGAGAAATCTTGACCAATGGATGGGAGATCGCAGATATACCCCAGGGATTACCTCAGTGTCACTGCTCGACAGAGGCACAGCAAAATAATGGGTATAGTTCCCCATACTAAAGGGGTGGCGTAAGCCACAAAACGATGGGCTAGGCTTGTAAATGCCCTCGGGCAGATAGCCTAGTATGAACCTATAAATTAGTCAGGTTACGCTCTATTTCATTACTATGATAGCCCCTATCAATAAGGCGTTCTCTAAGATGATTCAATTCATTCATAAAGCCTTTTTCTGTGGCATTAAACCTAGATACCCTTATTCCTTGGCCTTTGATAATATTCCTGAAGATGTGTGGAGGGTGCATACTAGTCCTCATCAACAAGGTGTTATGATAACAAGGTTTTCTGTAGACACCTGTGTTAAAAGAGCCACATGCCAATTTCTCTATATATAAGTCGAGAAACACTACCTTCTGTTTGGAATATTCAATCGTAAATTTTAAAAACCTTGTCATGTTATTGAGCATAGTATGGAAGGATAATAAAGTGTCCTCCCCTCCTCTCCACAAAAGGAACACATCGTCAACAAAACGACGATAAAATATCACATGCTGCCTATATTCAGTACTCTGAAAGTGAACTTCACCTTCCCAATATGCCAAAAACATATTGGCATAGCTATTAGCGCATGGGGTACCCATCGCTACGCCATCCTGCTGTTGATATAGATGGTCCTGAAAGAGAAAGATGTTGTTCTCTAAAATGAGTTCCAGGAACAAGCCTATTAATTCTATTTGTACGACAGAGTAGTTGCTATGACTCTGAAGATATACTCAATTCCTAAAACATTAGGTAGTACTGTGAATAGAGATTGTATGTCCATGGTAACTAGTATCAAATCTTGTTCTTCATGAGTATTCAAACAGTCATAAAGTTCAAGCAAAAACTGTTTCGAATCTTTGAGTACTGTGTTATTTTTAGAAAGCACTGGTCTCAAATGTTTTTCAACATACACTGACAGATGCTCAGTTACCCACCCCTGCCCAGAGACTATAGGTCTCATAGGAGGTTTACTGGCATCCTTGTGTATCTTAGGAAGGCCTTGGATCTCAGGAATTGTAGGGGTAGTAATGTTAAGATAATCAAACAATTCTTTATCTATGGTCATACCCTGGAGCATATCTGACAATGAATTATAAACATGGTTAATAATACCAAATACCTCTTGCCATCCAATCTCCTTATAAAATCTATCATTAAGTAGGTCATACATAGCACTCTGGTAATAAGGCGTATCCATAATGACCACTTTACCGCCTTTATCGGCTGGTCTTATTATAATAGAATCAAGTGTTTGTAGTTGTTGTAAGCTTCTCCTCTCCTCAAAAGTGAGGTTACCTTTTATTTTATGTATCAGATTCCTATCTCTACTAAAGTAGTCAAATAACTCATCTTCTGTCATTTTCAAATAAGCTTCTAGAAGGGGATGATGAATAGGAATATAACTACTTAGATTTTTAAAGCGGGGTAACTGTTCAGTATGGCCCTCAGCCAAATTGGTTGTGGTATCCTGATTCCTAAACTGTAATTGTAGCATCACATTTCTACAGAATAGCTTCAAATCTATTACTGTCTCAGTAAAGTTACTATAACTACTAGGAATAAAACTGAGGCCTTTATTAAGTAGGCTTTCATCTGCACTAGACAAAACATAGCTAGAAATATTGCAAACTAAAGTGTCTGAGGTTCCAAAACTAGAGGCCATCTCAATATCTACCATATCAGCTATTATTTGGGATGTGTCCACATCTTCTTGATAGTCTGATGTGGTAGGAGGTCGTCCGACAACTTCCTTTTTTGTCGGCCTCTGCTCATAGATCTGCTTCTCCTTAAACCCTTTTCTTTCCGTACTGGTAAGGGAAAAGGGAGTGGTTCCCCTGGTTTGAGTGTATGTAGTGGTACACTTACTCTCTCCTTATGTCTAACAACCAATTCACTATCTACAGAATTATTGGTGACAGTGTGTTTTTGTATTCGGACCTCAGGGTACAAGTTCTCCGTAGAAACAATGTTAGGTACTATACCTTCCTCTAATAGATCAATACTAGTAGCATTGACTGAGACACAATTGTTAACAACACTATCAGAATTCTTAGCTTTGGCAGATGGCTGTCGCGTTTCTGCCATCACATGCACTTCAACATTCTTACCAACAGAATCATCAATGGTACATTATTGATTAAAGACAGTGTTGCTATTAGAGCTAACAACAGTGTGACTAACTTTACGTATATTATCGTTTGCAACAACACGATCATTCACATGAAAATGTCCACTAGTTCTCGGTGCTTCTGTCCTCTGTATATTAAAGTCACTAGTAGTAGCTCTTGAATTGTCCTGTCCATATCTAGGCCAGCTCTGTTGAGTGAAAGTGCTTATCCTGACCGGTTTTTTAGTTGGCAATAAATTCTGTTTTTGAAGAAAGAAGACCTTGCTTCGTTCCTGCTCTCTGCATTTTATGTTTATAATATATATATATATATATATATATATATATATATATATATATATATATATATAAAATATCAATATAATGGTAGCATTGTGTATGACGCATCAAAAGTGATGTTGTTTAAATAATATTGTAAATAGTACTGTGATATGATGTGTTAAAACAATGTCTTATTGCTTTCTGCAGCTAGTGCAAAGAACTAAGTCTCTCAGCTGTTTAGTGTTCCTTCCTGTGCCCATAGTACAGGTCTTGATTCCTTTATTTGTCATTTATGTGACTCAGAACAAGTCATTTAACCAGTCAGTGCTCCCAGGTTACCCCTGAAAAATGATAATTTGTCCAGTGGGCTTACTGGGTTGACAAACATGTATGATAATGTACTGAGTAGCTAGTCATCTTTGTGCGTGTGTGTGTGTGTGTGTGTGTGTGTGTGTGTGTGTGTGTGTGTGTGTGTGTGTGTGTGTGTGTGGTTGGAGGGATGAAGTCATTTTCTCATTTGAAAAAGACTGAGAAATAATGTCATCTGCGATGTTCTGAATGGTTCATTTATCCTGAGATATTAGGATTGTGGTCTGTCTTTGAAAACTTCTGGCTCTTTGCTAATGATGAAGAACATCAGAATGTGTTGCCCTGATGTTGCCCTAACACAGACAGGTACTAGTTTTGTATACTCAGTTTATAATAAGAGTTAGACATTGGCTGCTCCTTTCTAGAAGCAGGTTTATAAGGTAACTGCACACAATCTATACGAATTTGTAAAGAGGAAGTGCTCATGGTGTCTGTTCTTGTTAGCCTCACAGCATCATGCTGTGCACTTTTGCCTTGCAGTTGTTGAACATTTCTTTATATAGTCCGGAAATAATCAACAGACTACATTTGTATTTCCCCTAATAGGTATAAGAAGAGACCTGAATCAAAATAGTTTTCCTGGCTGCACATTTCTTCCGAGTGCATTACTGTGGAGACATTCTGGGGTAAGGGTGAGTGGACACATTAGTTATTTGGGCCTCTGCTTTAAAAATGTGTATACAGTACAGTATTTTAGGCATTTCCACTGCTATATAAACAACCATTTTCTCAAGTGTCCTTGTTTTGGGCTTTACTTATATTAGTAAAGAAATGCATCACAAAGACATGGAAGCAAACTGAACCTGAGTATGTACCCATACATTACCACTGTACAGATACATTATTTCATTTAAAATGGAAGTATCTCCAACTCAACAGCTCTCTGAAGACATGTCAGTCCTTATTTAGTCACTATGGAAATTTCAGCAGATCACTAGTCCATAGTTTTACAATTGTGTGTATGTTATACTAAGTGGTCACTGGACACTTAATTTTGTTGCAAGCTGCAATTAATCGAGTTTGGTAGCACTGCAATACAATGGAGTAAGAATGAATATTTTAAAGAAATGCTAAACTGCAGGCCCTATCTCTTCAGAATATTTCCATTCTCTTTTCTTTCTTGTGCTTCAATAAATGTGACTCATATCTTTAAAAATTTGAAATTATGTATATATGTGTGTATGCATCTTTTGTGTGTGTGTGTGTGTGTGTGTGTGTGTGTGTGTGTGTGTGTGTGTGTGTGTGTGTGTGTGTGTGTGTGTGTGTGTGTGTGTGTGTGGTTTCACTTCAGAATATAGAAGTTTGAAAACTTCAAATTTCATATGGTCGAGACCATATGATCGAAGTATCAAAATTTTGAAATTCTGAAATAAATACAAAAAGAACACAAAACCATGCTCCTCAACATTTTTGCAAGGGTGGCAACCCCCCTGCATCCCCCATGCCCCCTGCTATTTAAATATACCAACTCTGAGATCACACTACAGTGAGGAAAAGGGAAAATTTCCCATTCCAGTTTATATGGAGACTTCTGTTCAGAACGATCAAAGTTTTAAAATTTTGAACATATGGCCTCAACCATATGAAATTTGAATTTTTCAAACTTCAATGTTCTGAAGTGAACTCATATATATATATATATATAT
>NC_056726.1:973976082-974036082 GCF_019279795.1 Protopterus annectens | reverse complement strand
TTAGTGTAGTGATAGTAAAGTACTTGCTGCAGTGCTAATGCAATTTTGATGGGTTGTTAGAAAAATATGTATTAGTGTATGTATTAGTAATATGCTTAGTGCATTTAAGGTTTGAAAAGGGTTAAACAATTTATTCTATTTCACACTGCATAAATCTGCATAACCTGCAGAAGCTTTCCAATCTTGTATTGTCATGAAATATGCACAGTTATAATCTTTGCTTATGCTCTGGAAATTTACAGGGAAGCAGATAATTTCTGCTTGTGTCAGGAAAATAATAAACAGATGTATCAATTGTATTAATGTTATGAGATTTAGACGAGGAGTTCCGCTTATGCTGTGAGAAAATACACAGCTGCAGAAGCTATTGATAATAAGAACAAAGTCTGCTTGAAAATATGAACTGCAATCAGTGTTTACTTGTGTCTACGCTAGAAAAGTACCTTGAAATGTAACACATGTATTAGAACTACACAATAGAAGCTTGTAGTGGGCTAAAGCCCCCAAGGTCAGGTTGTTTTTCTGAAATGTTTTTCATAAATCCAGTCATGTCAGTAGAACAATACAGAAAGTTGTGTTTAATTACGTCAACTATAGAAAGCAACGTTTTGTAGAACAGTATAAGAAGAGTATACTTCCTGTTAGTAGTCAGGCAAAATCCTGTATTTGCATGTTTTTGTCTCCTTGCAGCAAGTAATTAAATCCCATATCTGAACCTTACGTGAATTGGTCTTTGAAGTTTTTTCCTTTTACAGATTGGTCCTTCAGACCGGAAACCCTAACTTCGCCTCGGATCAGACAGACCAGGTAGCTTGAAACCATATGGGGAAGAAACCACATTGGTTCTTCTTATTTGAAAAGCCCTCCGGCTGAATTTTCATACAAAAGAGGCCAGCCACTTTCTAATCTGCGACTGAAGGACGGGTTTTCACGAACCAGGTGATCAATCACGAAGGCTCAGGTAAGGTGAATCTACTTTTTTCTGTTTTAAATCAGGGACTAGATTTGTATTGTTTTTGTCAATACTGTATTTTTACAAGTCAGGGACAGAAAAGATTACTGTCTTGTTATAGATCAAGGAAAACAGAGTAGGTAGGCAGTCATTCTGAAGAGACTATAACAAAATCCATGGTACCATGTTAAAAATAAGAGAGGTTACGTAATGATTAAAAGGGTAGAACAAAATGGGTAATAATTGCACAAAAAGACCCCAAAATCTGCCGTTAACCGAAGACGCAAAATACATGCGGTCGCAGCACACTGATAATATTAAATACTATTCAAAATGGGTTAATAAGTATGAATTTGACGGTAAATTAGAAAAATCCTTGCTTATCAAACTTGTCAAACAGCTCAAAACTGATTCCAAAGGTCGGGTAAAAAAGCAGCGCCAATTAGGAATTCCTCAGGCACTCAGGTGGATTGAGGAGGTAAACCATAGGGAACAAAAGAATAATAATTCAAAAGCGATGTTTTTAGATAAGGAGGACAATAACTTAGTAATAGCGTCTGTCCCTCCGCCTCCCTTACCAGAATACGAAGCAAGTGAACAGG
Organism: Protopterus annectens; assembly: GCF_019279795.1. Lineage (NCBI taxonomy): Eukaryota > Metazoa > Chordata > Ceratodontiformes > Protopteridae > Protopterus > Protopterus annectens. The sequence continues at coordinate 974,034,528 of NC_056726.1, read as the reverse complement.
TTAGTCCACCCTCACGATATCCTGTTGTCACTGAAAATAGAGACATTACAAGAGCAAAACCGTTTATTAGAGATCCCATCGAGACCAGGTCTCGAACATGGGCAGGAAACTCAAAAGGAGACATTGAGTTATATCAAATGGTTAGGAATTCATGATCTATGAGTGAGGAAGAAATATGCCCACTTATAGAAGTACCTAATCCTCATTCAGGACAAGAAGGTCAGGATCCAACTATTCTAGTATATAGACCCTGGACTCCGGAAGATATCCGGAAAGCTACTGAGGGAATTCTCCATCCAAAAGTTAATTTTAGAAAGTTCTCAGAAGATTTACAAGGAATGAGGCTAAGTTATAATTTAAACGGAGAAGAGGTAGAAAAAGTAGTTAGACAAATTGTGGGACCAGATTGGCACATGACTAGTGGCAACTGGAATCCCCATGACGCTGCACACAGACCCCTCCCACATAGCAGCACAGAGCTAGACAACAGAGTAAAAGGTCTTACAGACTGCATCTCTGAGAAATGGAAGCCTAGGGCAGACTGGACTTGCATTAATCAATGCATTCAACAAGAAGGTGATACTGCTGACAGATATTATGCCAGACTACTGGAATGTTTTAATAACCACTGTGGAATGCAGGTTCCTGAAGATCAAACACAAGATTCCCCATATGAACAGCAGTTAAAGAATGCATTTTTGAAAGGCAGTATTGCACCCATAAGCAGTTTTATTACAAAACACATGGTAGATCATCGTACAAACAGGTTACAGTCATTACTTGAATATGCTAGGCATGCCGAAAGGCATTTTAACAGCAAAAAGAAAAAGAAAGCTCAAGTATTTTCTGTAGAAATGGAGCAGATGTTTATGTAGTACAGTCCGGGAAAAGGGCAAGAAAAATGCCCAGGGAAACAAACAATCTGATCAGTGATCAGAAGACTTTGAAGGGTGAAAGAAAAGGGGAGAATGTTTTAAATGCAGTAAAAAGGGACACTTGGCAAGGGATAGCAAGAAAAACAAGAAGGCAACCACAGAAGACAAGGAGGGTGAGGACTGACTATATGATAGTCAGGAATCACTAGAAGGGAATAGCAGAGAAAGGACAAATGAGAATGTGATAGACGGTGTAGAGGATGTGACAGAAGAAATAGAGGAAGTGCAGGAAGTTACAGATAGTGAAGAAAATGAAATATTGGATTTAGCTTTATTGAGCTTAGAGCTCTATTTAGTAGACACAAAACCAGAAGTTACACTTTTGGTAGAAGGGAGGGAGGTTAAATTTTTGTGTGACTCAGGGGCATCACTAACCCTGATACATTCCTCCAAACTGCCAGAAAATTCAGAGTCACATGATTATATACTAGTAAAAGCAACTAATGGACAGCTGTACTGGGAGCCTCTCTCCCATGGCATCGCAATAACTGATCCTGTTTCAGGACTGACCCAGAAAAGCAAAATTGTTGTTCCTGCAAAATGCCCAGTAAACCTCTTGGGCAGAGACCTTATGCAGCTATTTGGTATAGCAGTAGTTCCGACCATGCAGGGTATGGAAGCACAGCGACAAATCGATACCTTTGCAGTGCAATTGGAGGGTGAAGTGTTTTATTGGTACAGTCAGGACTTGGTTACGACTGATCCAGGGACTGTGACAGAAGAATTAATGGATATAGCCATCAGTAAGTTCCCCTCCCTTGACATTGACAAACAGCACCTGTTGCACTGTACTCTGTATTACTGTAACACACCAGGACCTGATAAAGAATATGAGCAAGAATTGTTTAAAGATCGTGCAAACAGATTGATATTATGTAATCTGTACTGGGACATGGAAGGGAACAGTGTAGCCAGCTGTTCATTGCCCCAGGAGTTCTTTGCACTTTATAAATCTAATTGATTACTACATGTTAGCTTAACCAAGGACAGAAACATAGAATGGGCAGTCTTAGGAGAAAAAGTTATGAGATGGGAAAGGCAGACAGAATTAGAACTGTCAGAACAAGGAATACAAATACAGAGGCTGAATTGGATAACTCAGACCCACCCAGCCGTGCACTTGCAGTCTAGCAAGGACAGCTGATTAGCACTCCTATTAAAGGAGGATAGAGAATGCCTTACAGAATATACCAGAAACTCTCTGGTCAACAGGAAAGTCAGATGTAGGACTTATTTGTACAGCGGGACCAGTTACTATCACACCAAAGTCAGCATTTAGACCACAGAAAAGGCAGTATCCCTTAAGAAAAGATGCAGAAGTAGGAATCAAACCTATTATAGCAGCTTTACTTAAGGAAGGGGTACTGGTGGAATCTCCCGATTCACCATGTAACACACCCTTATTTCCTGTTAAGAAAGCAAATGGAGAATGGCGTATGGTCCAAGATTTACAAGCTGTAAATGATGCAGTGATACCAAGGGCACCTACAGTGCAGGACCCACACACCCTGTTGAATGATTTAAAACCTCAACAGAAATATTTTTCTGTGGTAGATATCAGCAAAGCGTTCTTTTCGATACCGATACACCCTGACAGCCAGTATTGGTTTGCATTCACATTTCAGGGGAAAAGGTATACATATACGCGACTACCACAGAGATATTGTGAAAGTCCGACAATATTCTCACAAGAAATGGCAAGCAACTTGGCGGGATTTACCCACCGAGGGGCAGTCATATTTTACTTTATGTTGATGATATCCTGCTGGCGGCCCCCACCCAGCAAGATTGCAAAGAAGATACCATAGTGCTATTACAATTTTTAGCCACTGAAGGACATAAGGTAAACAAAAATAAATTGCAGCTTTGGAAAAAACAAGTGAAATACCTAGGATATGTAATATCCAAAGAGGGTAGAACATTAGATGAGGACAGAAAACTAGCAATTTTACAAGCACCAAAACCCACTACTAAGAAGGAAATAATGTCCTTCCTGGGTACGACTAATTTTTGCCGGAGCTGGATTCCAAACTATGCCTTGGAATCTGCACCACTGACTGACCTGATATATAAAAAGCCTATGGCAGCACAGGACTTGTTACAATGGACACCAGAAGCAGAATCTGCTTTCTGCAAACTGAAACAGTTAATAGCATCTTCATTAGTTCTGGGATTACCAAACTATCATAAACGTTTTTTCCAAACTGTAGATTGTAAGCAAGGTTATATGACATCAGTGTTAACACAAGAGCATGGGGACAAGCAACGCCCCATTGCTTATTATTCATCACAACTAGACCCAGTGGCATGGTCTTTACCTCACTGTGTACAAGCAGTAGTTGCAGCTGCAATGGCAGTACAGGCTTCAGCTTCAGTAGTTTTGTTTTACCCTCTCACATTGAGAGTGCCTTATGCAGTCGCAATTATTTTACTGCAAGAGAAGGTAGCATATCTTTCCCCTGCTAGGCATCTTTCCTGTAAGACTATATTGTTGAGCCAACCTTATATGACAATTGAACGATGCATGACTTTGAACCCTTCTACCTTGCTCCCAACCCCTGCAGATGGCACACCACATTGCTGCCTGCAGGTGATTGAGCAAAAGACACTGCCTAGAAAAGATCTCATGGATGTCCCTTGGATGATGCCAAGGTGACATACTACGTGGATGGCTCGTGCAAAAGGGGTCCTGCAGGACAGAACCTAGTAGGATATGCAGTAGTTTCTGATACTGAGATTATAGAAGCGAGACCTTTACCACACAACTTATCTGCACAGGCAGCAGAATTGATTGCCTTGACACGGGCATGTACCTTAGCAAAGGGTAAATGTGTGAACATTTTTACTGACAGCCAGTATGCTTTTTCTACTGTAGATGTTTTTGCGCAACAGTGGAAAAATCGAGGAATGATAACATCTACTGGCAAACCTATCAATCATGCACAGTTTATTTTAGATCTTTTAGAATCTATTCAGTTACCTCAGAAAGTAGCTATTTGTAAATGCACAGCTCATACCAAGCAACAAGATAGGATTTCAAAAGGTAATGCGAGAGCTGATACAGCTGCAAAGCAGGCAGCTTCAGAAGTATTTCTTCTGAATGAGGAACTACAACCCTCTGAGATTTTAGACTTAGAAATGTTAAAGACAATGCAGACACTCACTACGCAAGCTGAAAAACAAAGATGGGTAAAACGAGAAGCAATTCTCGAAATGGGGCTGTACATCTCTAAAGAAGGGAAACCAATATTACCATCTAATTTGTTTAGATATGCAGTTTGTTGAGCCATGGGCAATGCCATGTCTCAACAGGGGGGATGGTACATCTGGTGAACTGAGTGTTCATGACATATGGATTCACCAACTATTCTAAAAAATTTTGTTTGATGTGCCACATTTGTAACACACACCATGCACAAGGGGTGTTAAAGCCCAAGCAAGGAAGTTTCCCTACACCACCGTATCTGTTTCATACTATCTGTATGGATTTCATAGAATTGAACAAATGTGAAAATAAGAAGTATTGTCTTGTCATTGTAGATATGTTTTCTAGATGGGTGGAAGCCTTTCCGACCAAAAATCCAGAGATCGCCAGAAGGAGAGTACTTTGAAGGTGATACAATCAACTGTTCACCACCTAAAAATGCAGGGGTGTGGTAAGGACACACAATAGGGACTGTCTTGCACAAAGACATACCTGTCAACTTCTTGCAGTAAGAAATCTCTTAACCTACACAACGCTATTACAATCCACAAAATCAGCAGCTGTGACAGTATTGCGAGAGCCTTCTACCGCTGTATAAGTGTTGCTCCGATAACAGAAAAGTACCGTATTTATTTATCTATTACCTCTTAACCAGTTGTTTAATCTTGCCCATGAACCCTTTTCAATCATGACCCATACTACAATGGCAAAGGCAAACCAATTATGTTTTAGGGAGATGAGAGGAAAATGGAGCATCTGGACAAAATCCACATGGACATGAGAAGGCCATGCAAACTCCACACAGACATCAGGAGACCATGCAAACTCCACACAGGTATGAGGAGGCTATGCAAACTCCACACTGACATGAGGAGACCACGCAAACTCCACATAGACATGAGAAGGCTATGCAAACTAGACACAGACATGAGTAGACTAGGCAAACTTCACACAGACATGAGGGGACCATACAAACTCCACGAAGACATGAGGAAACACTAGGACTGGTCCCAAAGCCCTGGAGCTATGAGGAGGAGCTTACAAATTAGACATTGTGCCATACCTCTGATCTGTCCAGACCTTTGCAGAATGTCCAGATTTTTTCTTCATTTGTTTGGAATGTTTCTCATAAAATGTGTTGTTTTCTGGCAAATCACTGACAATTGAAATCACTAAATAATGACATTCCTTTGAGTTTCAGAATTCATATGCTTTGGAGAATGCATGGTAAAACAGATCTAATTAATTTAGCAACTTTCTAAGTTTATAAGAGCAATATTTAGAATCTGTCCCTATTCTTGGGCCTTTGTCCCTCCATTATTTTAGGCTTTGTCCAGGTTACTTGAACTAAGATTGAGAGGGATGCATCATGCAGCATCAGAGAATTAACTAATTCAGAGATGTTTGCAGCATTTTAAACAGCCAACTCTATTTAAAAGAAGAACCCAATATTATAAATAATCAATAAAGAACCTAGAAATTCATAATATGCGAACTACTGCAATGATCTGTGATATGAAACAAACTTCTATTGCTCTGAAATAAACATCCTATATTTCCTAGTTTCTTTCTTTCATTTTTTTTATTTGTTAACCAGGGAAGAGCCCTGATCCACACAGGCCTTTTTCAGACTCAGCGCAGGAGCACAGTCTAGTTCTATGACTTTTCAATGTTGCACAGCTGACAAATAGAGGTTGAGGAAATCAAACATGCACCACAGAAAGTAGCTTATTACCTGCTCATATTTTTAATTCTCTGCATTGACTTCTATATTGTTCTCTAAGTAATAAATGGTTTTGTGAAGGGTGAGGACAAAGAAGGAGAAATGTTAGAGTATGTATTTCATTTTAATATGCTTTCATTACAAGATGGATTCCTGGGTGTTTCCGGTATGTATCTGATGATTTAATTCCTATCAAATATGAAAAATGCTAGTGTGGTAAAGTGTAAAAGTTCTGTTCTTTGTAGAAAGTTCTTTTATGGAGTTTGTTCTTTGTAGAAAGCTCTTTTGTGGAATCCAGAACTCATGCCTAGTATGGGAAGTCACAAATATAGACTCAGGAGAACTTCATAGAATTAATGCTGTTGTGTTAATTTTTAATTGAAAACAAACCACCGAAGTTCACCACTATGAAAAAAGTAAAGTTCCTTTTATAAAATGTAGACAACTGTAGACAAAGATAAAACAAAGTAAAACAATCCCCTCAATTTCAACAACTCAGTGATAAGCTATGGTCTGTTTATCCAATGAGATGAGTTTTAAGGTCTTAGAGAACAGCCATCAAGGATGAGACAGGGTGATATTATTAATAATACTGAAAGGAATGAGGTGAAATGGATTATAAATCTTAAAGTTGACAGGCTTGAATGCAGTACTCCCATTAAAACTGATCCTGAAAAATAGGAAGTTCAAGATTGGCTAAAAGAAAGGTGTGTCTTTATTCAACTCATCTCATTGGATAAACATTCCATAGGTTATCACGAGGTGTTAGCGTGAAATCAGAAACATGATTGGTTCTCGACTATTTTTAATGAAAAGGATTCCCCTTCCTGTTTATACGATCTGAAGGAGGCAAGTCCGAAAGCCCTTATCATGTTGAAATTGAGGGGATTGTTTTACTTTGTTTTATCGTTGTCTACAGTTGTCTGCATTTTTATTAAAGGAACGTTACATTGTTTGTGGTGGTGAACTTCAGTGTTTTGTTTTCATTTGCGTTTTTATCTCCGTTTTCACCTTTAGCAGTTGCAGGTATTTCATTCCATTAATTTTTAATTGGTCAGTGGCTGTTCCAAGATTTATACACTAATGTTGCTTTTAATCAGGAAAGGTATAAAGACTGTATGATTCTACTGTTTGAGGAGACATGACCTTGAGTTCCTAGTCTCTCACATATGTGCTTTTCTTTGCAATAAAGGAGATTGTTATTCAATGCTAAATTATGTCGTGTAAAGTATTTGGTACCCTTAACACTTTCCATACACATCACAGCACAGTCTATCATTATAACAGAGAAATATGATAAAATAGTAGCCTGTTACTCTCCATCACATCAGCTAGATACATTCTGCCAGAAATGAGCCACAGACAAAGGAATTGTCTGAAGGAGTACCCTCATCCACGGGTCAGAAACTAGAGTTCTTACAAAATGCCTGCAGCCTTGTCTGTTACCATTCACTAGTTAAGATTATAAAATAAGAATACATAAAAATAATGGAAGGGATTCTGTGAAGAATCTAAGTCATGAACACTAAATCATAAGGAATTTTTTTGTCGTACAGATCACTAACAATGTAAATCTAATTTGCTCTACAAAGAAAGACAGGTCATATTAGAATGTAGTTGACTATTCCCCCTTGCTGCTTCAAGCAGTCAGTGCCATGAAACCTTGGTAGCATGCAAAGTATATACCAATGAGGTGCAAATACAGTATATTTTTGAGACACACTACTACTCCTTGTGTAAGAGTGGCATACCAGAGCAATTGTGCATAGCACCATCTGTACTACTATGAGGTGAAATATGGTTAACATTCATTTAAGTGGTGTGTGTGTGTGTGTGTGTGTATGTGTGTGTGTGTGTGTGTGTGTGTGTGTGTGTGTGTGTGTGTGTGTGTGTGTGTATGTGTGTGTGTGTGTAATGGCAGGGAGACAAGGGAGGCCATCAGGACAACACACATTCTATTTAAAAATAGTTGAGGTAGAGGAGGTATACTTCCAATATTAGTGAAGGTGGAAGCCCGGTCCTAGGTGCAAACATCATCCTGCATTATTTGGTAGATTCAATAAAGCCTACATGATCTGCCAAGCCTGTGTACACATCATGGTGTGATACACACATGATAGCACACCGTTTTGGATTCAGTAAGTGACTCTACACAGTGTGTAGAGCTGGTAAAACACAGTAAACACTGTGGTATGATAATTACGTCATAACCAGCTGAATTGTATGCTAATCAACCAATCCAAGATGGAGGAGCTATTCAACAAGACATAAAGCAACTGTTTTTTCCTGCGAATTCCAAAACCTATTGGTATACAGCCAGGGAAGGAAGTCTACATGGAAAGAATGTTAGGGGCTGCTGTTGCTTTAATTAATTTGTATGTGAAACAGGCTGAAGTCTATGCTGCTGCTGCTAATAGACCACAGCGAAGAAAGAAAAGAGTTTCTAGACCCTGTTTAACTTATCCATCATCACAATAACAGTAACACAGGGGTGAAAAACATTTGGCCCTTTATATGTCCATTAATAATACATTTAACAGAAACTTGGGTGACATGTCCGCCCCAAGTCTATGTGTAATGAAACAAAATGTGTTGTTAAAGGAGAACCACACCCACAGACTCAAAAAACATGTTTATTTCATTATGGTTTGGTGTTTCGTACATGTTAACACCACTCTGGGACTATTTACAGGTTTTTAAATATTTTTATACATAATTTCTGAGTCTGACCACATGGGGTCTGGCATCTTGAAATAATTCTGATTGTTTAGTCCACCTTGAGGTATTACATAACGCAGTGCTTTTCTGTAAAAAGTTACATCATGCAGACCTATTTCTTCCTAAAGCTCCTGTCACTGCATTAATTTTATATGCATACACTGCTGTCGTTCAGTCAGTTAGTTTTAAGTAACATTTCATCCCATTCAATGACTATTTAAAACACACAGTGCAAATGCCACAGAACAGACTTTCAAATTGCTTATCACTGCTGCTTCTTTTTTAGAATGGCTAAACTGCAGTTTTTTTGTAAAGCCTGAATTGTACTAGTTTGACTCATCTCCCATCCCTCTTCACACCTAACTTCCCTAGCTGTTAAAGTGCTAAGGGTAATTTGAGCTGTTACCTGCTGTGATTGACAGCTCACAGCAGGAGACTTGACTCATGTACTGTTTCCTTGTTCTACCCTTTACTTTCTGTATGGGTAGGGGAAGGACCAGGGAGCTGTGACATCACAGCATGGGTGGGTTTTTAGGATGGTCACGATGATGTCAGTTTGGGAAGGGAATTGGCCAGAAAACTACCTGTACTCAGTGACCTTGATGACATCAATAAACTGAAGATTTTTTCGAGGTGGGATAATAGTTTTTTGAAAGTAAAACCACCACAGTACAGTAAGGTACTGTTCTAGTGGAGAGAAACAGTCAATTTAAAATATTTTAAATGCTGTGTTGTTGTTTATTCTTAGCAGGGAATACAAATAGGGAGAAAATGGACAGAGAACTTGAGCATTTAATAAGAGAATCCTGTTGTTGTCCTTTAACTCCATCAGTCTGTAACTAGTTCTTCCACTCCAAAAATTGCTAAACAAACTGAAGTATTGCTGTCAATATTTTACTGTACAAAAAAATATTTAACTATTGACACAGGTAAGCCTACTTAGAAGCTCCTGCTGGAACATACTTGTCCTTCCTGAAATAGCAGTACCAACATCAGTCATGTGCTGTTGTATACTTTCCACTGAGCCTTCCAGATCCGACAGTGGACAGGATCTCTTCATTTGGTGTCAGTAGTGGCTGTGAAGCAGCCCCCCCTGGTAGCCATCTGTCCACAGACCGCTGCAGCTACTGTCCTCTGGGCCAATTAAATCATATTAGTGGCCCCATGATGCACTTCATCATATGTCCTGCTGTCTCCCCCAACAGCATTTACATCATCCACTATCTGCTGCTAAATTTGCATTCTTTCAGACATATCCCCATGTCCTCTTTCAAGCACAAAGGCACCCTGTCACCTAAATGCTTAGATAATGACACCATTCTCAGGGTCACTGAAGGGATGTTTTCAGGGATTGGGTCACTTGGGTGCCATTGTCCTAGGTGATATAAAACACAAAAGAAGGATACTACACATAAATATCACATAAATAAAAGTCCTGCTTAGATTTTGAATTTATAATGTATTTGTTATCACTGTTTGTAGGTAGGAAGGGACTCCTTGTTAACAATATTTACATTGATTCATATGTTGTTGTTTTACCTTTAATTTCACTGTTGGTTGTTAGAAAGGGATATGTTTTAGACAGGCAAGCTCTAACCACCCCAAGAGGCCTAGAGAGCTATAAATTTACAAATACTGCAGAGAGGAAAATCCTGAGAATATCTGAACAATCCCATCTTGGTTTGTGATTTATTTATCTTTATTTTCAAAAAGAAGTGCTACTGCGAGCGATAGTGAGTGAGATAGAGGTATTACAACTTTTGTCTGGCTTGTAGAACTTGTATGGTCAGAACAACTTACTGTACTTTATTTAGTTGTATATTGCTGGTGTAATTTTTGTGTCATAGAAGTTGATTTAAGTTCTCTTTGAATTCTCTGGTTACTGATCTCGATCTTTTCTTTGTAATATTATATTCATTTGAAGCTGAATATGGATTCCTTAAATGAGTATGCAATTAACGATTTGCTAATGCACAAATATCTTGTACAGTGTAATAAATGTTATGCATGTTTAAAGGTAATAGCTGACAACACTAGTGATCTGTGTTCCTCGTGTCAAAAATTGGATGATTTGCTTACCATTGTTAGAAGTAAATCTAGACTTAATGATGACGATTGCATGTGTGTAATTGGCATGGATTGGAGAACTGTTGTTTCATATATTAATGACTGGACTGATGAACTAAATAATGTTAGGCATAGAACAAACAGAACACATTTAGGAAATGATGCATCTATTTCTGTAACGATCATCCAACCCCTATGAAACAAGATGATGCAGCTGACATCTCTAGAATTTTGGATGCAAGTATTCAGCAATCTGAGCATCCAGTTTGTTTAGAAGGAAACAAAGAAAGAAAGAAAGGAAGAAGTTCACAACAAATAACAAGGAAGAAAAAGAAATTGATTGACTGTAAAGGAAAGAGAATACATAGTAAAAAGGACACTGCTTTGTTATGTAACATACAGGTTACAGGAAATTATATTTTTCTATCAGAAAACAGTCTACAGAAAAAGGCATCATCTTTCCAACAGTGAAGGTAGAAAAAAGAGTCAAGGGGCAGGTGAAAAGGAAGAAATCAAAACTGAATGTGGAAGGTTGAAGAACATTACTATAAGAAAAAAGAGGAGAAAGACAGATGTTGACTACATGGCTCAAGCTGTGGATTTACATCACCAGCTGGATGAGAATTTAATACACAATGAAAACAGTGGGATTATTAAGGCTAATAGTGATGAAGATCTATATTTTGTAACAATTGATAGAGCAGATATTGCTGTATTAGAAGGTGCAGATTCTTCAGAACTGGCCAGCAAAGATATTCTTGTAAGTGGAGATTCAATTATTAGAGGAACTGATACGTATATTTGCAGAGATGATAATGAACATTGAATAGTGTTATGCTTGCCAGGAGCAAAAATAGAAGATGTGAGACAAGCCTTGGAATGCCATAATGTAAGGAAGTATGGCTCTGTTTTTATTCATGTTGTACAAATGATTTCACCCGCAAGGTTTCTCTGTCTTTTAGTAGGGAACTGACAGCCCTCTTAGATTGTATTGCTTGTACTGGTGTTAGGATGTATTTTTCACATATCACAATGTCCTGTTTTAAAAAATAGAAATGTGTAGAGAATCCAAGCCTTGTTTTGGACACGCGTGTTCATACAGGATGGTGTGCATTTGTCTAGGTCAGGGAAGAAAATTTTTGCAGCAGATATTTTGCAATATTTGGCAAACACTAGGCAGGATTTTTGCCATGTCAAAAATTTAAAGGCCTACAGATAGCAACATTTGATGCCTCTCTGATGGTTGTTAATGCTAAGAGGATTAATAATATTTTTTTTTAATTGGAAAATCTGCTATGTTCCCACATGATTGATGTTGTTATTGTTTGTAAATATAGGCACCGGAACCATAGAGCGAGGGGGGGGTGCTCCTCCACTTTTCAGTAAGCAACATAAGCACTGTCTTCTGTGCATCGCATTCCAACACAGAAGTCTATGTATGTGCGCAGATTTCAAACTAGCTATTGTTCTGGGAGATTTATGTTGCTGAAACCACTCCAGGTAAGATCTTTCACTGATGTGTGTGTGCAGATTTATATTCCGAAGCAAAATAGTATCATTTTTTATGTAAAGCACCAGTTATAAAAAGCCATTGGTACCATTATTATTATTTGTTTATGTTAGCAAGGACATACTATTGATCCACTTTTCAAGCTCAGCCTGGGCCATTGTCTGAATAAATGACAAGTGACTTGCTTACTGTCATTTAGTAGGTAAATGTAGTCTGAAATAATCAAACTCCTAGACCACGTGAAGTAGCCTGTTATGGTTCATAGTTCTCTCCATTAGCTAGCAGACACTATGGATTTTTTTGTATACTGGAAATATTCCAAAAACAAAAAACACAGCAAGAGGTTCTCCGGTTCGATTCTCGGCTGGGGTGCCTTCTGTGTGGAGTTTGCATGTTCTCCCTGTGTTCGCATGGGTTTCCTCCGGGTACTCCGGTTTCCTCCCACAGTCCAAAGACATGCATCTGGAGCATTTCTCCCTGGGCCTCCGCTGAAACAGGCTCTGTGGAACCTAGTCGGACTTTCCCGGTCAACAAATGATAAATAAAATAAATAAAATAAAATAAAATAAAATATGAACTTCCTGAAATGAAATGTAATAATGAAAGACAATAGCAAAAGTTCATCTGTTAATAGCACTACTCCAAAATACATCACCCCTACTGAAAAATGAGTCCACTATGACTGTCAAAAAATTTTATTAAATAAGCAATGAAGAGTCTCATCAGTAACGGGCTTAAAAAAATAAGCTGTTGACAAACTTTCCAGTTCACCTGAGGTTGTCTTGCGAAGGAAAACCAAGTTCGCAATGTGTGTGTAGAAACACCATTTTCTGTCTACATCTGTTAAGGAGTGTCTTTTAGTGGCCCCTGCTGGTGGACAGGACACAATATAAGTTACTACTGTAAAGCTGTGGATATCAGTCACTAGTCGACACTCAGAGTCCATAGATGTAAGGAAAAATGGAGCTGAAAATGAAAACAAGTATTTTACAGGTTGTGTGCAGAAATTTGACATCTATACCCCCAGGCAATGAAGTCCTGCACTTTGTCACTTGCACTTGTGAAAAGCCAGTAGTAGTAGGTAGGTCCCATCTAACTGCATTACTGGGCTTTGACAAACACAGTAGAACAGTGAACAGAGGATGTGGTTTACCGGACACCTTCACTCTCCAACCTAAGGGGGTGTGGGTTAGTTTGTGGATCTTTTTCGGTTTTTGAATAGAGTTACAGAAACCCCTTCATAATGATAAAATTTAAGATGAAAGTGACCTCTTCTTTATGGCTGTTAATAATTATATAATTACATATAGTTATATATAGTTCTAATTTAATACAATCAGGAAGGTGAATCAAAGGAGGTGGTGGTGCTGCAGTAGTGTTGTCGCCTCACAGTAAGACGTTGTCCTGTTCGAGTCTCAGCTAGAGTGTCTTGTGTGGAGACATGTGTGAATGGGTGTGCCTTCGCTGAAGGTTGTGCATCAGGGCTGGCAACTCGGCACATAAACATCTACTGCCAATCATTAGCTGACCGGAGTTCTGCTGTGGCGACCCCTAACCGGGAAAAGTTGAAAGACTCGACTCAGGAAGGTGAATCAAAGAATGCATACGTGTGCATGGCCCTAAAAATGTGTTTGAAAACAGCCCAAAGAAAAGTTTGGAAGATTCAAAATCATGGGCAAATGTTAAGCTTTACTCTTGTTACCAAAACAATGGATGAAGGTAAAACAGTTCACACCACATTACCTTGACCTTGCCAAGCCTTTTGACATAATCCCCTACTCAGGTGTAGTGCAAAAGATGAGTAATGTAGGAGCAAACACTTGCATCGCTAGCTGGAATGCCAGCTTGCTCACAAGATGCAGGAGAACAAAATAGGGAAAGAGACCAGTCACCAATGGAGTCCCCCAGGGTTTAGTGCTGAGACTTTTTCTGTTTGGCATATACATTTCAAAAGTAAAAGGAAATACCAAAGGGCTTTGGCCAGCTAGGTAAGAGATGACTGCAAGCTAGGAGCAGTTATTGAATCCCCAAATGATTTAACCATCATGCAGGAAGGTTTGTCCCAAATAATAACTAGTGTCAAAACCATGGCAATGCCCCCTGAGAACTGAGCCAATTGTTTGGCATTTGGGAACTTGTGTGTACAGTGATCTAACTTTTGACCGACATGGGCCCAAAGTCATAATAAAGCCTTTCTATAGTGCACAGCTTATAAACAAATTGATTGTGACTAGATCTAGAGATATTGTTGTTCCCCTTTACAGAGCTCTCATTAGGTCAATCATTTTGTATAATGCCCACTTTGACATGGATCTGTCCAGCCCCATGCAACAATAGGAATGCTTTCATAGATACCTTACTGAAAGGATACAAGTCCTAAGCAATAGGTTTTGCATGGACCACCTCAAAGACTTATTACTATACTCAGTATCCTACACTCTGCTTATAGGTGACATGTCTGGCATACAAGGCATCCTCCAACCTAATACAGATGGACCTACTGAACATCAGCAAGTCAAATGGCATCAGAAATACTCAGTCCAGGTATCTAAACTGAATGTTTTGGAGAGATGGATATATATCACATAAGCTACCACTGTTCCAGAACAGACTATCCATAAAAATAAAACAGAGCTCATCCATCCATATTCAAATACAACTTGGATCTAAGGATGGGTAATAGAAAATGTACTCCAGGACTACCTCTCATGCCACTAATGGATAGAGACAGTTCCTAAATGCTGCATCCCTTACACGAGTCCCTTCAAATTATCTATGGCATGATCAGAGTTATACTCACTAGGGCTAATATACAATTATCATCCATGGGATAGGTAAGACCAATCAGAAAATGTTAATTCAAGCACCAAAAGGGAATTGGCTAAGCTTAAAATGTCCTTCAAGTGAACCTATGTTGTGGTAGTAAATAGTTATAAAAAATTGCCCTTTTTAGATCACTAAGTTCCCCTCTCACTCCCCCCCCCCCCAGTCTTCAACAGCTTCCGGCACCTATGTTTGTAAAACATGGTTACAGAACAATGACTGGAAACCAGTTCTGTCAGGGTATAAATGTTTTTACTGTAACAGACATTCTAATAAAATATCAAATGGAGGTGTTATGATAGGGATTAAAGCTAACTATGAGACCTGTGATTATTACATGTTCAAAGATAACACCAACACTATAGACTGTGTAACTGTGACAATAAAGACAACTCTGGAACATATAACAATTGTTGGAGTGTATAGACCACCAAAGTCAAGTGCAGATGGGCTAGAGGAATTCATACATTTCTTGCATGAAACACAGGAGGGAAGAATAATATTAGCTAAGGACTTAAATTTGTCAGAAACAGACTGGAATAATATTGATTCAACAACATTAGTAAGGAAATTATTCACAGCGTATATTCAGGAATAACAATAGCTTCAGATTGTAAAAAAAAAAAACTACCAGGGGAGAGAACATACTAGACATTGTTTGTGTTCCTACAGAAATTACTGTTACTTCAAGTCAAGTTTTCCCACCACTGATGTGCAGTGATCATGGGGTTATAAAGGTTAATTTGTTGCTAGATAATTCTACCAAACTGAAATCTAAGCCAATGCACAGAAGGTTTATTACAGATTATATGGTAGTAAAGCAGTCACTATGTAAAACTAACTGGAGCAAGGTGTTCAGTGAAAAAACTGCAGATGGAATGTGCAAAGTTTTGAAAGAGAAATTGTTTGAGTGCAAAAAATCCAAACAATGTTTGACATCAGGATCTAGGCATACAGCATCAGGGGGATATATTTCCATAAGAACAAGGTATCTGATTCAGGTGAGAGACAGAAAATATAAGAAATGGAAGAGAGGTTGAACTACAACTTTGAAAACTGAAATAAACACGCTGGACAAACAAACTGAGCATAGTGTGAGACAAGATCAAGAAAATTTTGAAGAACATTTATATAAAGATATGGAGCATAATAGGAATCCTTTTTATAGATACATAAGATGTGGAAGGAGTAAAGACACAAACTGATAAATGGTGTGCAGATTCTAAAATTTCTCAGACACAACAGATTATAGATATATTTACAAAATCTTATGCAAAACAGTTTGGCTCCACAAAAGGGGTGGTAAGTTGTCCTAGTGACATCCAGGTTCCCCCAGATACTAGAATCAAATTAGATTATATTGAAAAAGAACTGCACAAACTGGAGCCAAACAAAGCACAGGATTTATGCAGTTGTAACATATATATATTAATCACTAGGTCAGATAAATATGGATTGATTCCTGAAGATTGGAGACATGCACTTATTAAACCTGTTCTTAAGAAAAGGGGAGTAGGACAAACCCAGAGTCATACAGACCCTTATGTCTACTTGCATGTTGTGGAAAAATAATGGGGAAGGTAATATTGGATACGTTACTGTCGGAACTGGATAGGTTGGGACTTGAAACCATATATCTGCATCCATATGTTGAAATCAGATCTGTTACAACCAGTAACATGATGTTCTATAACAATATAATAACAGCTATGAATGAAAAATTGTGCTGTGATATAATTTATATAGATTTAACTTCAGCATTTGACAGGGTCATACACATAACACTGATTAATATATTAGTACAATTAGGTATCGATGTACTTTTGATAAGATGGATAGCTGCATGCCTTACAGACAAGACATGGCAAGTATCATACAGCAATTGGACAGGCAAAATCCTTGGTTATAGTCAGAGTGTCCCACAGGGCTCTGTCCTAGGCCCTTACATGTTTAGACTGCATCTTTCCGATCTAACTTTTTCATCTGAGGTGTTCTACAGTCTATATGCAGATGACCTGAAATTGGGTCAACTGATTACATGTGTTACATCTAAGGCATGTCTGCAAAATAACTTAACTAAATTGAATATTTGGGCACAGGAGAATAATATGCTGATAAATACATCAAAAACTAAGCATATAAGATTTGGTAGGCATAAATTGAAAGGTAGATATTTAATACAGCACACAGTGATTGAAACTGTAGACTCATTTAAGGACCTGCATATATGGGTAAATTCAGCTATGAGTTTTTCTAAT
Organism: Protopterus annectens; assembly: GCF_019279795.1. Taxonomy (NCBI): domain Eukaryota; kingdom Metazoa; phylum Chordata; order Ceratodontiformes; family Protopteridae; genus Protopterus; species Protopterus annectens. The sequence continues at coordinate 974,017,289 of NC_056726.1, read as the reverse complement.
CACATAGGTTCATAGGTTCATAGGTAGGTACTAGGCTATCAGCCTGAGGGCCAAAGTAAGCCAAGCCAATAGTGTCTTGGCTTTTGCTACCCATGTAGTGTTAAATTCCTGCCCCTCTATCGAGCAGAGCCCCAGATGTGATCCCAGGGGTGGATTTCCTATTACCCATCCACTTATCAAGGTTTTTCTTGAAGAGTGCTAATGATGAGCTCTGCTTGATGTAGATGGGAATTTTGTTCCAAAGCATAGGAAGTCCCTGGGACAAGAATCTATCCCTCCAGCATGTCCTATTTACTGTTGTGGTGAGGTTTAGGTCCCTAGGGCATGTAGCTTGGGGTGATTGGGATTTCTTTAAGTGGAGCATGCCCATCAATTCTGGGTTCGAAATAGCTTTGTATGTCAGACAGAGGTCTCCTCAGAGTAAGCGATATGCAACTGAGTAGAGTTGGAGTTTTTTGAGCCAGTCGGCATAGGGCAACTGTTTGAGGCCAAAAGTCCTCTTGGCGAGGTACCTTTGGGGCCTCTCCAGTTGTTATATGTGTCTTGTGAGGTACATCCCAAATGGGGCATTGTACTTAATGAGGGGTCTGATAAGTGATGAGTAGAGGGGGATGATGACTTCCTTTTTTTTAGATGCAAACCCATTTGTGATTAGATAGGCCACAAAGAAGGATTTTCTGACCACTGTGGCAATGTGATTATCAAAGGAGAGGTTACTATCCATTTGGGTCCCAAGGTCTCATCACATTTTCTGTTAAGTGAACACCCCCCTATTTGGTAATTCATAAGAAGTTTTTTCAATATTAGCAACTGGAGGAACAAAAAGCTTTCAAGATATTCAAACATGAAAAAAGATTTATGCAGTTGTAACATATCACAGTCACACACAAAGCATGATTGGATCTCAAACAAGGGGATCAGCAATAGCAAAGCAAATCTCTGTACAAACAATTTTGTTTGTGCTGACATAGATATGGAACTTGGCTCCCCAAACCTTAAACAAAAGACAAATAACATTTTTCTGCCAAACAAATGATTAAAACCTCAGTGAATTATTGTAAGTTCTATCAAAGAAACTGCACCAAAAACATGTGTACAAATTTGCCACAGAACAGTCATTTTTATGCACTTGCCAGTCACCTCTACCCATGACCAGAACTCACCTAGAGGTATCTAAGGCTAACACCCCTATCATTGACAATATAAGACATTTACATTTCACTGAAATAACAATAAAATGGTATAAAGATAAACAGTTGCAACATTAACACATTGGGATGAAAGTTAATAAGTCTGTGCATCTGAAAAAGTAAAACACCCTGACAAAAATGCCTATATTATCAGTAAACTTCTAAGAAGCACATTCAGATAAAAGTAGCATTTGCTAATACATATATAAAAATATTTTTCTAACTATGAAACAAAAAGAAAGTAACTTCTACTATAGCTGACAGCAAGAAGGAGGCTCCAACATTAATTAATTTTAAATGTGTGTCACTAAATCACATGCCCCAAGAACCAATAACCAAATCATTGTGCTTTATCAGCACCCAACCTGATCTGCCAAAAATAAGGAATTAAAGTAATTAATTGGTGAAACATGCTTTAAATTGCCTAGATTTTAGAAACTTTCTGTTTTTTGTAGTAGATGCAGTTAAATTAGACAATTTTTGGGGAACTACAATACATTGCTTGACTTTCATGAGGCAGATTGACAGATCAGGTTGGCTGCTGATAAAGAACCAGGTTTAAATTAGTCAATCAACATTTAATATTTTTATTACCACAGAGAGTCTAAATATTATGAAAGATGGTGTTTTATTTCACTATTTTTACAAACATATTTTTCATCTACATCATACAGTGCTGCTTTAAATGAGTTTTCCAAATTAATTGATATGATTTGGTTATTGGTTCCTGTGGGTCATGTGATTTAGTGACACGGGTTTCAAATGTGGATATGATAGCTATGGTTTTATTTCTGAAAAGGTTCTTATAATAGAAAAGAATGAAAGCTCTTAATTAACATTCAAGCCTCCTTCTTGCTGTCAGCCATAGTAGAAATTGCTTTCTTTTTGTTTCATAGTTTAAAAGTGTTCTACTCCATTAAATATTGTTCTAAGTAACATCTGAGCATATCCAGGATATATATATATATATATATATATATATATATATATATATATATATATATATATATATATAAAACTGAAAAATGCAATCGTACTTTATCAAGATCAGTAGTCTTCTGTGCAGATAAATCCAATGTAATAGAAATCTTCTTCTGTGTTATCCACATAAAAAGTGTTCTCAACTTCAGGTTCCCTAGCAATATTGTTCCCTTTTTATTGTGTAGATTCAGGCCTGTGAGCATGGTGAAGATGCAAATGAGGTGTGAACTCATTAAAATTGTTGAATCGCAAAATTCTTGGCTTCATGTTTCAAATGTAAACATAGTGCAGACACTCTCTCAGTGCTTGTTACGAATGGATTGCAACTGTAAACAATTACTGGTGGGAAAAGGAAAACACCAGAGCAATTCAGACTCCTTTACCTATAGTGAGTGTGTCATCCAGGTTTAAACTTACAAAGTGTAGAAGTAATTATGTCAAGGTTTTAAATGTAAGTAAGCAGTACACCTTTCACAGTTTCTGTTCAATAACACCCAACCTCCCCTGCATTTGTTGAAAACTGTATGTTATTGTTAATTTAATATTTTCACACATCTTAAGAACAATGATACAAAATGCCTTACATACTGCATGTCTCAGATTACTGCTCAGATAAGAGAAGAATGAACACTATACATAGATAAGACAGAACTGCATTTCTGCAAACATTAATCATAAATGGTTGTGTGATCACTCATTGTACTACATCTATAATTAATAAATGTAGAAACAAATCAGAAGTGCACAAGTTCCATATGTCTTGGTAATATTGTGGATGATTTTGGACTTACTGGTAGGGAAAAGGAAAACACCAGAGCAATGGACCTACACAATTGCACTTTATAAGCATTTACATGAGTGCATGGATCGTGCTATCCCAAACAGAATCAAGATGCTATCCTCCAAAAAAGGAAGCCAATCTGGTGGTCCCCTGCCATAAACAAACTGTACAACAGAAGGAAGAAACCCTTAAAAAGAGAGTAAAATCCCACGAGTGGAGGAGCTCCCTAGTCAGCCTCAGTAAGAAGCTGAGATCCCTGATAAAATCCACCAAAGCTAGTTACGAAAACAAAATCACCACTGATTCTAAAGACAACCACAAAGCATTCTATAGCTATGTCAAGAATCTCAATGGCAGCACTCAGATCTGTTCTGAGTTACAGCACAATGGCACTAAATATACAGACCCAACTGATATTGCCAACATCCTGGCGGATAGGTTCAGTGCTAACTTTACCCCTCTCTCACCCCCCCAAAGAGCCCATCTCTATACTGGAAGAATGCAAAGTTCCTGTAATCACGGCTGCACAGGTAAAAACCACACTCTCCAAAGCCAAGAACACAGCATCCATGGGACCAGACAACATCCCAGGCTGCTTTCTACATGAACTTCAGAATGAACTGGCACCCCACCTAAGTACCATATTCAATCATAGCCTCACCTCAGGCTTTGTGCCTGCTGAATGGCGCACAGCAACTTTTATCCCACTCCACAAGGGGAGAGCCACCACGGACCCCAGGAACTACCGCCCCATTAACCTGATGAACCTGGTCTGTAAGGCCATGGAACGTATCATCATGGAACTTATAAACAAAGACATTGGTAATCTCCAAACTCTGGATCCCACCCAGTTCGGGTTTGTAAAAGGCAGATCATGTCTCCTAAACCTGATAGACTTATTTGAAGCAGTCACCAAAGCCGTAGACAAGGGTAAGGTGGTTCACACAGCCTATCTAGATCTTGCCAAGGCTTTCAACACCATCCCCCACTCTGGAATTATAGATAAACTCACTAAACTAGGTATAAATCCCTATGTCACAAGATGGGTTGCCAACTGGCTCACTAACAGAACCCACACTTGTGAAAGTAGCAGACTCCAAATCCAACTTCAGACCAGTGACAAGTGGAGTACCACAGGGTTCAGTCCTGGGTCCTCTCCTATTTGGTATCTACTTCTCTGAAGTACAGGCTAACACAGAAGGTCTTTGGCTAATGAAGTTCGCAGATGACTGCAAACTAGGAGCCATAATCGAAACTCCTAACGATGTGGACATCCTACAAAAGGGCCTCACTGAGACAGATGCCTGGTGTCAAAGCCATGGCCTCAAGCTCAATGCCAAAAAGTGCATTGTCATCCCCTTTGGTAAAAACCCCATGGACTACAACATAGGCGGTAGTATACTTAACACTGAAAATGTGATAAGAGACCTTGGGACACAGGTGGACAGTAGTCTCTCCTTTGATAATCACATTGCCACAGTAGTCAGGAAATCCTTCTACGTGGCACACCTCATCACAAAAGGTTTCTCATCCAGAAAAAAAGAGGTTATTGTTCCCCTCTACTCATCACTCATTAGACCCATTATAGAGTACAACGCCCCTTTTGGTATGTACCTCATAAGACATCTACAACAACTGGAAAGGCTGCAGAAATACCTCACAAAGAGGATCACTGGCCTCAAACAGATGCCCTACGCAGACCGTCTCAAAAAACTCCAGCTTTACTCCGTCGCATATCGCCTACTCAGAGGTGATCTCTGCCTAACATATAAAGCTATGTCAAACCCAGAGCCATTGGACATGTTCCACTTAAAGAAATCTCAATCCCTCTGAGCTACATGCTCTAGGGACCTAAACCTTGTCACCACAATAAACAGAACATGCCAGCGGGATAGATTCCTGTCCCAGAGACTTCCCATACTCTGGAATAAACTACCAATCTATATCAAACAAAGCTCCTCATTAGCACTCTTCAAGAAAAATCTTGATGATTGGATGGGAAATAGGAAATTCACTCCAGGGATCACCTCTGTGGCTCTGCTCGACAGTGGCACAGGAAAATAATTTACTTGGGTGGCAAAAGCCAGGGTACCTTTTTGGCTGGGCTTGTATAGGCCCCAAGGCCAATAGCCTAGTACCTACCTATGAACTGATGAGCCTATGAACTTGCTTATATGCACAATGATTTTCATTCTCTGCTGCAAAGCTGTTTCTGTAGCAAAGTGAGATAAGGCACCCTTACTGTGTTTTGAAGGTTCATTGATGTGAGAGTTCAAATCCAGACTTGTGTAAAAGTATTTCATGTATACTAACATATATTTTGCAGTGTTGTTTATTTTATAGATTTTTTTTCTTTTAATGCCAGTATTTACACAGTGCAAGGCTTAGCGCAAACATGAGAAATGAATAAGCACAATAGATATCATGTAAAGTACTTCTTTGATAACCAATTCATCAACTACACTTGCAAATCACTTGTGTGTGGAGCACATCTGCTAAACAAATTGATCCACACAGCATATACTAACTGTAGATCATGGTTCAAATCTCACCTTTGTCTTTTAAGGATGAAACATAATAAACACTACTCATAAGGCTAAAACAAGTTTTGCTTTGCTTGTCTTGTTTGTGCAATGCCTACCATAGTATAAATGTGGAGTAATGGGCCACACAAGAAGCAGACAGAACACTTGAAGACAGAATGCAGATATTCTTGATTTCCAAAAGGATACATTGTTGCATGTTTTGCTTTCCATCCCGCAACAGCATATAGCAACATTGTGCAGTGATTAGCAACCTTCCGCAACACCTGCAGGTCCAGAACACCTGCAGAGAGGAAGCAGACAGTCATCAAATGCAAAACAGATACATTCTATCAATTCTGTGGAGCAATGCACAAACACAGTAAGTGGTGTAGTGCGGCAGTTAACATACAGAAGTTAATACTGAATAAAGTAGTATCCAACTGTTGCTTAACTACTCCTGGATTAGCAGGTGTAAGTGCAGGGCTGCAATATAGATTGTCTTGGCTTCTAATACAGGAAATTCCAAATATTTTTACTGCCATTCCATTTCACTATATATCAAATGTCACATAAAAAAATTAAGCATAATTAAAAATGACAATAACAATTAGTATGTGTAGCAGTGGAGCTCATATGAATTATTTGCATGATTGAGGGTATGCAGACTACTATGTTCCTATAATTAAAATTGTGGTATTTCACCTTGGGTGGCTTTCAGTCTTCAATAATATTCATATACACATGAATGTATAAACCAGGATCTTCTCTGGTCACACACATACATGGCTAACCTCTCAATCTGTCATGTGTATTTTATGTATATAAAATAAGTCACACTGCTACTGCACAGACCAAATCCACTTTATTGTTGTACAACCACAACAACATGGAAATTTTCACGGCAAACATGAAGAAGTAAACAGCTAAAACTGTACACACAGATTGAGCACTTTCTTCCCTTCAAACAGGGACTTCATCAGAATCTGATGAAGATTCTGTTCATTCCTACAATTCATCCACGTGCCCCTATTCAATACACGCACTTCTCCTGACTGTTTATTTTAAATGACAGTCCATGTACCATTACACATCATTTACACTTTTGTTCAGAATGCTTGAAATGGTATTGCATAATACTCTGCATTGTATACACTGTCCTGCTATGTGTTTGGGACATATACACTGTTATATTATTAACCCTGATAATCATTATTGCATTCCATGCAATCCTGCAGATCTTCTTTGCCCGTAGATAAACAGGTCTACATGTCTGCTGCTATCCCTGTTTCTTGCATGGTTTCCGTGCGTGTTTATGTTTAAATGAATATGTAATTAGCGCTGCTGCTCACCATGCAGTCATGTAAACTAAGCCTACATTGGAGCTTATTGAATCCTCAGGTATATGCTGGTGTTATACTGCTTATACACAACTAGTAACAGCAGCCTTTACATTTCATACAGTAATATCCTATTCATATACATACATGGCAACTTGTCTATGCCATCAACGATATCTCACAAGTATTTTATATATATTATTTTCTGCATATATAGAAAGAGCTTATTACATATGGCAAATATTAAAGGTTTCTGTCATTTTTTGATCTTTATAAGCATAACTTGAAATCATTGTTTTTAATGGTGCTTACTTTCAGATATCAAGTGTGAATATATATATATATATATATATATATATATATCAAATAGATATATACATACATATATATATATATATATACATATATATACATATACATATATAATATATATATATATATTATATATATATATATATATATATATATATATATATATATATATATACATTGAGTAAGGCTTACTATGCCACCTTGATATAATTATCAGTTTCAATTATTGTTTTTTCCCCTACAAAATTAACTTCTTAACTATCTGATACCAAAATACGTTTCATCTCTTTTCTGCTCCTTGCAAATTACATTTTGTTGATACATGTAAAGATTGCCCTCAATACAGTATAGTAGTTTCTTTTTTTTTTTGCCAATTATGAAACACTACAACATGACCTTTAAAAGTAAATATTCTAGCTGCCCTTTGACTGTCATTTTTAATATGATTTTGGCTTGATGGTATATAATTCACAATAGGTTGACCCTATTTTCTATTCAAAATATATCTTTTCTTCTCTTGATTGTGCAATTAATGACATAGACAGTCTTTCAGATAATGTGACCTTTAGTTGAATAGTACATTTTAAGAAAGTATATATATTTAGTGCTGTCACCCTCCAGAATTCACTATCATTCATGACCTTTATCAATGTTTCAGTTCAGCACAGAGCTGTATTTTAGACCTTACTCATATCTTTCAAGAATGCACCTTAGGAATAAAAAAAACTTAATGTCTGTCATATATCAGTTTTCAAGATGGATTTTAATGTCAGCATTTACTTGCTACTCATTTTTGTGCTTTATTTTGTTTTTGTTTTTTTTGTCAAATTTGCTAACAGGAATTTGATTAGATTAAGCAAACTATCAAATTCTTTCATTTATAACGTCATATGCATCTTCTATAAATGAGAGAATAGCACCTGTCACAGTCTAAGTTAACAAATTAAAGATGTATAGAGTTGGGTTTTATCATGGTATGCAGTATAATTTAACAGAAGAGGGTTTGAATAGTTACAGGAGATGGCAGTTTAAATGTATATGGCAGTGGTCAGGCAAGTGCAAAAACAACTTCAGCAGTCTTAATTCCCATAGCCAATCAAAAAAGTAAGAGGAAATATACAGTTTTCTTTATGTTCACACAGATTAATTATGTTACTGTATTCCTGCATTGAATGTGTTTTGTTTACCTCCAAAGTGATTTAAGCATTTTTTTTTACTTATTACTTTTTTATCAGCCACTATTAATTTCTGTTGTGCCATGTTCTAAGGAATAACCATTCAGCTGTTTTGTCATTCTGCTTGGTACAAATAGCAGAAGCAATGTCAGTCTGCACTGTGCAAATAACAACAGCAGATGTTATGTCAGTCTGCACTGTGCAAATAACAACAGCAGAAGCAGTGTTAGTCTGCACTGTAAAAACAGCAACACCAAAAGTAGTGTCAGTCTGTACTGTACAAATAACAACAGTAATAGCAGTGTCAGTTTGCACTGCACTAATAGCAACACCAAAAGCAGTGTCAGTATGCACTGTACAAATAACACCAGCAGAAGCAGTGTCAGTGTGCATTGTACAATTAATAACAACAGTAGCAGTGTCAGTCTGCAGTGTACAAATAGCAGAAGCAGTGTCAGTCTGCACTGTACAAATAACAGCAGAAGCAGTGTCAGTGTGCACTGTACAAATAACAGTAGCAGTGTCAGTCTGCAGTGTACAAATAGCAAAAGCAGTGTCAGTCTGTACTGTACAAATAATAGCAGAAGCAGTATCAGTCTCCAATGTACAAAAAATAAAAACAGCAGAAGCAGTCAGGCTGCACTGTACAAATAACAGCAGAAGCAGTGTCAGTTTGTGCAACCAAAATGCCTGGCATTCTGATGCTAACAACAAGAGAAAACTGTCCAGCATTAATTTTATCATACATGTAGCTTATGCAGAATTCAGTACTCCTAATTCCCTGACTCCTGCATATACTGCCTCGTGCCCAGATCTGCTGTCCCTAGGTCTTCTTCTTTGTGACAAAATGGTCTGTTTATTCACTGTAATTATCATTCATTAATACCCATTAATACAAGCCTGCTTATTTTTCTCCATAAAAGCTAAGCACACATAGGAGTCAGGAGCATCACAGCCTCCAGCACATCCCATTTATTTCTGTCTTTCCAGCTATAATAGGAATTTCAGGTTTGTCTCTTGAGCATAAGTCCACTGCCTTAACATTTTCATAGGTTCACAGATTCAAAGGTGTTTACTAGGCTAATGAGCATATGGGCCTTTTTAAGCCTAGACATGCATCCCAATGACAAGTTCTGATACATTGATAAGCATTAGCAGGGGTTTTGGGAGATGAAACATTTACAAGCAGGGGCCTGGGAGATGAAACATTTACAGGTTGCCTGTATCCATTAGAGATATAGGTGTCAAACCAGGGATGAATTTCCTGTTCCCCATCCAATTGCCCAAGTTGAACTCTGCCTGACTTGGATGGGGAACCTGTTCCATAGATGGGGTACTCTGAGATGCATACCTGTCTCTTCAGCTGGTCCTATTAATATCACAGGCAAGGTTTATGTCTTTAGAATGGATAATTCTGGTGCTATTTTGTGGATATGCAGCAGGTCCATCAAAGTGGGGTCTCACAATGTGAGAATGCCCTGTATGCCAGGCATAGATCTCCCCTCAAAAGCCTGTAGGAGGCAGAATATAAGGATAGAGCCTTGATGCGGTCTGCATAGGACATTCTACTTATGCCCTGTATTCTTTTAGTGAGGAACCTCTGTGGACCTTCCAATTGCTGGATATGCTTGGTTAGGTACATACCAAAGGGGGCATTGTACTAAATGATAGGTCTGATGAATGACAAATACGGTGGAACAATGACTTCCTTTAACTCAGATGCCATACCTTTGTTTATAAGTCGTACAGCATAGAATGATTTCCTCACTACTGTAGACACATGATGATCAAAGGGTAGATTACTATCTATGTGTGCAGCTAAATCCCAGCCTATTGGGTCAACTCTAAGGGGTGTGTTGTCAATATGATAGTTACCAGGGGTGTATGAATTCCTGAAGGATACTATTATGCATCTCTTGCAATTTAGTTTTAGTCCATGGCTCGACACCACTTGTTTGTCTGTATCAGCTCCTCCTGGAGAACATTTGTGTCAGTATGGGATTCAATGACAGCTCTTAATTTGCAATCATCTGCAAATTTAGTCAGAGACCACTGACATTGGCCTTGACTTCAGAGAGGTTAATGCCTAAAAGGAGTGGTCCAAGGACTACTCCCTGAGGGACTCCACTTGTGACTGGCCTCTTTGTAGAGGTGGACTCCCCAATTCTCACTTCCTGGGTCCTGTCTGTGAGTCAGTTGGCTATCCACCAGGTGATATACAGGTTTGTATATAACCTGTTGAGTTTGTCAACAATGCTTGAGTGGGATATTGTGTCAAATGCCTTGGCCAGGTCAAGGTAGGCAGTGTAAACCATTTTTGCATCATCAATTGCTTTGGTTACCCTCTCAAAGAAGTCCACCAGGTTGATTAGGCATAATCTGCCCTTGATTAAACCAAACTGGGTTAGGTTCAGTGTCTGGAGGTTTCAGTCAAAGAGACATATACATATTACACAAAAGGAATGATACCCCTCAGATTTGCCTTGTTTACAAATTTACATAGTACTTAAATGGGGTCTATATTAGAACATCAAAGTTTCAGAACTTCAAATGTTCTAATACCGACACCTAATAAATGAAAGCTGAAAATGGCAAAGTTTTAGACAACCAAATTCTTTCCTAGGGAAATAATTTGGTTGTCTGTTCCTGTCGCTTCGCTATTTTCAGCTTTGCAGTGGAAAGTTACGGTCAGGTTCAGGTAAGTGTGCGATTGTGTGGACGTGAGGGTTAGGGTGGAATAGGTGAGTTAGGGTTAGGGCGCGGGTCAGGTAAGTGTGCAAATGTGTGGACATGAGGGTTAGGGTGGGATAGGTGAGTTAAGGTTAGGGCACGGGTGAGGTGTGTGTGTGATAGTGAAGGACCTTAGGGTTAGGGTTTGGGTTAAGGTAAGTGGGTAGATAGTGGTGTATGTACAGTTTAGTGTAGGTTTAGATGTAAGATTTTAGGTGTATGTGTGTGGATTGCTGTTTGTTTGGTGTGTTCGTGTTGTGTGTATGTGTTTTGGAACAGCAATTTTTTTCCCTTGGAAAAAATTTGCTGTTCTAAATTTTCGGTCTTATCTGTTTTCGGTTACTAGGTGTCGATATTAGAGCATTCGAAGTTCTGAAACTTCGATATTCTAATATAAACCCCTTAAATGAGGATGTAGAGTAAATTGTTATAAAACCTATCTTTGTTGTACAAAATAAAATACTATCAGAATACAAAAATATACAGTTCTAATACTTTCAGAATATGAGAATATACTTGCTGTTCTTGTTATTTTTCCAATAACTGCTGTTTTATGAGGATACATTATCAATGTCAGATTAGGTATATACCTTTAAATGTGACTATTAACTAGACCCATATCAGTTCTTTTAACAAACTCAAGACTAGGACACTTTTGTTGTATACTTAGAGTTCACACCCATACTGGATTATTGTGTCCTGAACTTTTTTGGATATGGCTTTACCTAAGTCACTTACCAGCTAATAAATGGGCAGTATTAGAAAGGACAAGGAGTTATTAACAAAATGACACTAAGACTTTTAGTCTAGGATGTCCAGCTGAAGAGAAAATAATCTTTATTTGCCACTTATTATTCATATTTTCAGATTTATATTCATATTTTCATAACTGAGAGACATACATAATTGCGGTGTATGGTGTAAAACGCCAATGAAGGAGTCCAGACAATTCACCGACAGTCCTGGATTATCACACCATACTGGAAATATTGCTAGTTGTTTGCTAGCAATTATGAAAATAAGCAATATTTCCATATTTACTTAATACTTCAAAAATGACTGACTTACAAACTGTTGCATGACATTAAGTGAAACCTTAGTTGTTAAAAAACAATCTTTGATATTTGCACTGTAAGTTGCACATCTTGAAACATATCCAGTATTAGTTTTGCTAATTATACAACTAAGTATGTTTTCATATTTCTGTAAATATCTCTATAACATGCACTTTCAAAGGAATTTCTTGTTGTCAGGTGAAAGATTATGTCCTGTTAATAAAAGTGTTCTAACACTATATGTCTAGGTTATACATTTTTCAAGATATGAACATTTGTAAAAGTTTACAAAAAATATAACTTGGGGCTTGTGTGCATTATAATATATATTAGAGCATTTATGAAAAAGACTGCAAATGCACCAACTATTATCACTGTAAAGACCATTGCTATTTGTACAGCTTTAATAACCTTTATTGTTCATGAAATATTTATATTTGTTTATCTTATGCTTTTTAAGTTTATTTTTCAGAAAAAGTTATGGAATACAGGATGTATGTAGGCTGTTAGAGGTGAGATATTCCACACCACATAGTTGTTAATGATAATACATTCCTTTTTATTCATTTCTGCTCAATTCTAATTTTCTCTCATATCACCATAAAGGGAATTTAATACACTTTTATAACATTTGACTGATCATGTATTTTAACACACACACAATGCACTGTTGCAAGTTTGCCTGAAAAATATTGTCCCTTGTCAGTTCTGATAACTTAAAATGCAATGTGAAAATAGACATGCCCAAAACAACTTGATTGTAATTAAAACTGCATTATTTACAGATGGAAACTTTTTACCCATTTTGAAAATGTATTATTAACTGGCAGTGCATATAGTCACCTTGTAAGGGGGGCAGTTTATAAAGCTGCCAATGATCCCTGTGTTGTTGAATATTTTAATCAAAATATTGCTTACAGGTAGCAACACTGTCACTCATTTTGAAACTGCATAGTCAGTTGCTAATGCATATCTGTAACTATTCACTAAATATAACTCTTTTGTAATAGTTTTATGACCTCTATTATTAGAACCTTTTTTAAAAACACATTGATTTTTTTGGATGGTCTTTCAAACAGCTTAAATAACAGTTTGCACTTTTCTGAAATATTAACCTAAAATGTGAACGTACAAATTTTACTGTTTAGTTAAAAGTGGTTTGATCTTTTATGTTTATGTTAAATAGTTAATTTGATCCTTTACTTGCCTGTAATTTCAAATAATAAATACTTGCTTGGGGATTTGTAAAGAATCCTAGCACTCGAGTTAAAGGTTATTGTAAGAAGGCCTTGTTTCCAAGATGTAGTGTTTTGTGACTCAGAGACACTGTAGCCATTATGAGGAACTGCTTCATTATCAGCTAATTTGCATGTCTATCAATCGCTGTTTACTACAGGGAGTGCAGTTTAGCACTTTTTATGTAAATTATCAGTGATGACTGCATTCTAGTAGCAAGGCACCCCCATTCACTCTCCCACACACAGTAAACACAATCAAACACACATAAACAGACTGTACCCCATCCTATCCTTATGTTGACAGAACATCCCTGATGTCTCCTTTTTTTCTGCCCCTGTAACTCAAGGATGATTTCAGACAGTTAGTAACTGCAGACATTAGAATTTCACACTTCATTTCCTACAGTAAATCCAGTGTAGTGCAAAACCTATTAGACTAGCAAATTGTCTGTAGGATGCATATTTATAATCCATTTCTGTTGTTGCCCTGCCTTCAACTGCAATGTTGACAGGTATGCCTGTTGTTCCTTGTCCCTCTCCTTGTACATTACAAACTGTTTCAGGCATTGTGCAATGCCTAAGATCTTCAATATAAAACTCACTATACTCATTTCTCATTTAACTTAGCCAGTCAGTATTGAACTTTAGTGTGGCAAGGGTACAGGGTTTGGTGCCCTTTTAGTGCCTTTAAGGCACAGTATTACTCCTGGTATCTAGTGGTTTCCCACTCCACATTTTAATTATTATTTATTTTAATCAAGTACATTTAAGACACACTATTTACAGTATCCTAGTGTCTACTGTTTTTCCACACAATCCTTGTTATATATATATATAAGTGCCATTAAGGCATGATATGAAGTATTCTCCCTGGTGACTAGGGTTTTCTCACCCAGTTGCTTTTATTTGTAAGTGACATTAAGGCACAGCATGAAGAGCTCTCCCTGGTCTCTAGCATTTTCCCTCCTAATCCTTGTTATGTGTAAGCGTGATTAAGGCACAGAAGAAAAGGTCTCTCTGATGTCTAGTCATTCTCCCAACTCATGAAATATGAGTTAGTCCAGGTATTTAGTGGTCATCCAAACCCATGAGTTAAGAGTTAGCACTGGTGTCTAGTGATCCCCCTGACCCATGTGTAAAGTGTAAACCCTGGTGTCAGGTGATCCCCCTGACCCATGTGTTAAGAGTAAACCCTGGTGTCTAGTGATTCCCCTGACCCATGCATTAGCAGTCCGCCCTGGTGTCTAGTGGTCCCCCTGAGCCATTGCTATAAGCTTTGTTCATTAGTCTGTGGGTGTGTGGGAGTATGATAGCCATCTCAACCTTCCCTCGCAAACACACACACAAACACATGCACATATGCAGACACACACACACAAACAAAACCACCTCCCCACCCAAATGCACTCACATTCTCACACACACACACACACACACACACACACACACACACACACACACACACACACACACACATACACACCTAACCTACCCCTAAATAACTCCCCTATCACTTACTCCCAGGCAGACAACACACACACTCACATATACACTCAGACATGCAGCCCCTCACATAATTTTATACATACACAACCTAACAAGCTACACAGGCAGCTCTATGTGGTGAGCACATGGCTAACTGGCATATGCATCTTTCCATGGCTGCTTCATTAGCATTAGCAGGGTTGCAGAGACAGCACATGGTGGTGCTGCACGTCTTCATGCAGAAGTACTGTGGAGAGTCTGTCTCTGAATTCAGGAACATGGCCACAAGGTGTACACCTAGCACTAGCTTTTATGAATTCACCCCTTTCTATTTTTATATTTTTAATGGCATAGGAATACAAAAAATTGCCATTGCTGATATTTTGGCTGAGATAAGACAATCAATTAAGCAATGGCAATTTTTTGTATTCCTAGGCCATTAAAATATAAAAATAGAAAGGGGTGAAATGAGGAGTTTGTTCAGTCATAGCACCTTGAATATTTTTACCACTTTTAATTGTTTTTTTTTTTATTTTGTCATTTGTTTACTGGGAAGATCTGGCTGGATTATTGCCCATTTTCAGTGAAAGCCCAGGGAGAAAAGCTCCAGATAATAGACAGCATTTGTACAGAGTATTTATGTATATGACAAGCAGGAAAGCAGGAACATTTTGGTCTTGTATACAGCAGGTATAAATAATACAGAAGTTTTGCTTAGAAAAGCAACACAAAGCAAAAAAAGTAAATTTTTATAAACTATATATAAGTATAAGACAGATACTTGTAATATAAACTTGAGGCGATTTTTCTATGTTCAGAAAAGCAGCACAAAGCAAACAAAGTTCAAGTCTTATAAACTATGTACACAAGTGTACAGAGACACTTATAATGCATACATGTAATCATACATTTAAGATTTATATTGCTTGTTTTACAGAGTTTTTAGTTTAAGAGACAATTCCCCACTTTGGTATCACTGAAAAACTCTTCCATCTAGGTATTAACCCTTACATTACTAGATGGGTAGCTAATTGGCTCACTAACAGAACACATACTGTCAAAGCTGATGATTCCACCTCTAGCAATAGACCCGTCACCAGCGACATACCGCATGGATCCATATTGAACCTTCTACTATTTGGAATCTATTTCTCAGTAGTCCAGGCTAAAGTAGATAGCCTTTGGCTTACTAAGTTTTCCTGATGATTGCAAACTAGATGAAATCATTGAGCTCCCCAACGATGTTAACATATTACAGAAGGGGCTAACACAAACAAATGACTGGTGCCAAAGTAAAGGTCTAAAACTAAATGCAAACAGGTGCACTATTATCTCATTTGGCAAAGCAGAATTCCCCACTAATTACAATATTGACACCACCCCTCTAAGTTTAAACCCAGTGGTGCAAGATCCAGGAACACACGTCGACAGCAAACTGAACTTTGACCACCAGGTTTCCACAGTGTTAAAGAAAGCCTTCTACATTGCACATTTCATAAGTAAAGGCATTGCATCTAGGTCTAAGGATGTTATAACCCAACTTTACTTGACCATAATCAGACCATTAATAGAGTACAATGCTCCCTTCTCCATGTATCTCACCAGTCACCTGCAGCAACTGGAGAGACCTCAGAGGTTTCTCACTAAGAAAGAACATACAGGGCCTCCAAACCATGACTTACATAGATAGACTGAAAGCCCTATCACTGTGCACTTTATCATATAGGCTACTGAGAGGTGATGTGTCCCTGGCCTACAGGGCAGTCTCTGACCTTGACCTGATGGAAATGCTGCACATCCGCAAATCAAATGGCACTAGAGTCAGTCAATCAAGGGATCTCAATCTTGCGAGTGACATTAACAGAACATGCTGGAAAGAGAGGCATGTCTCCCAGAGATTGGCATTGCTCTGGAATAAACTTCTAATTCATGTGAAGCAGAGCTCCTTAATGACCCTATTGAAGTGCAACCTGGAGAAATGGATGCACAAATTGCCCCAAGGGTAGCATCCATATGCCTCATGGATAGGGGTAGTTGATCTCTAAAATACCTCCATCTAAACAAGAACAATTAGGGCAACCGGAATTTACATGGCTGGGTTTATAAAGACTCTAGGGCTGCTAGCCTAGTAACCTCCTATGAACCCATGAACTTAAGACAAAGCAGCATTAAGCATTTTTTCCTGTCATCCCCATGCTGGCCTCTTGACATCACTTCTGGGGCTCCATCACCTACACAACCAATAAAGTTGTAGGTGAACTGTGTCCGAAACATGATAACTTCATGTATGTCAATGACCTATGAATACAGTGCCTTCTAAAAGTTTTGTTTGATTCAAAATTTTTTTGATCCTAGGAGGTCAGATTTTGTAACAATAGACTGACTCATTAGTTCACTGAAGCTGCTTCAGCCTAAACAGTCTTCCAGACTTTTGTACCTTCAAGATCTTTAAACTCATACCGCACACATTTTATACCCCAAAAAGCTGAGATGCAGGTTGACAAAAATAAAGCTATAGCAGTCATGTAGTACTTCATGAATACATCATTCTCTTCATTATTTGAACTTTAATATTTTCTTTCCAAAATGTGTTGTGATCTTATAAAAAAGAGAAACACATGAGACAGAAAACCATAATTCAATGAACAATAACTTCTGAAAAAGAATTTGTGAACTCCACCCACTCCCAGAATAAAACATCTTAGAATAACATCTGAAGTTGGGTGGCCACGGTGGTGCAGCAGTTAGCATTGTCACCTCACAGCAAGTGGTTCTCTGGTTCAGTCCTCGGCTGGGATGCCTTCTGTGCAGAGTCTGCATGTCCTCCCTGTGGTTGTGTGGGTTTCCTCCAGGTGCTCCGGTTTCCTCCCACATCCTAAAGACATGCTGTAGGTGGATTGGACACTCTAAATTGGCCCTAGGTGTGAGTGTGTGCATGTGTGTGCCTTCCATGGAAGGTTGGGCACCAGGCTGGCAACACAGCACTGTAAAACTCTACTACCAATCATGAGGGACAGGTGATCCACTGTGGTGACCCCTAACCTGGAAAAGAAGAAGAAGAAGAACATCTGAAGTTGACACTAGGTAATGCTTTTGGAGGGTTTTATTTATCTGGAAAAACTGCAACTAAACTTTGATGAAAGTTCACTGGTAAAATAAAATAATCTTTCACAGGTAAAGGTAACCATCCACTGAATGGAAATACAAGAAAGTGGAAGACACTGATGAAAAATGTGTATTTTCCATCACATTCATAAGTTAATTAATCTCAGTGCTCCATCCATGTGAACAATTTGCACAACATGGCCACCGTGCTTTTGTTGTATTATCTCTGCATGCCATTGTTCTTATCTATTGTGCTGTTAGATGTAAGCTGGCCAACTCTGACAAAAAAATTCACCTCTTAAAAAATAATGCTTGCTAGTAACTTCTGTTTTGCTTTACTATGCAGCTGTTGCATACACAAGCACTGCTTGCTGTGGGTCAGGTATAGAAGACATTCCATTCTTTGACATCATCAAGAAGTGAGACACAACACAGAAGCATGCAATCACCCATGCAGAATTTTGCAATTTTGCTGCAGAAGCACAGCATTTAAAAGCATGTTTTGCTGTTTCTTTGCTCATTTTTAATAAAATGGAACATGATTCACAACCAGAGCACTCAAAAAAGAGATTCACAGTATCATTGTATTTACTTTAAGGTAAATGCTCCAACTGTACTTGGTCAAATTAAAATATTCAAAAGTAAGTAGTTAAAACTTTACCATCAAAAGGAAAATGAAGAATGCACTCAGCTATGGACCAAATAAACAAGGTCAGTATGATAATTATGCCTATCATATTGCACTTTGTACACCTAATGTTTGAATGCAGAAACTGCAACACATAATAAAATGTCTTGTCATAGGCGAGCAAGGACACTGGACAAATAAACAATGACTAATAGCAGTAAGAGATACCGGAGGATAAGGAATGTCACATAACAACCAGGCATTAGCTTATATCTTAGCTCACTGGATAAAACTAAATGAGGAAAGTCACACAGAATGAAGCAGTTATAAAGACATGGCTGTGTTGGCTGTGTTAAGGGTAGAGTCTATCTAATGAATCTGGTAACACAAGCCTTCGACGATGATCATGCTGGCCATGCAGCATGCTTCACCAAGGGATTTTAAACCATACCACATGCTAACATTATCAACAAACTAAATGTTCACCAAATTCATCCCTATATTGTTAGATGGAGAGCTAATTAGCTGAGGGGCAGAACCCAAACTGTGAGGTTAGCAGGCACATGCTCAGAGTATAAAGGTAACTAGTGTACCACACAGATCCATGCAGGGACCTCTGCTACTCGGCATATCTCTGATCTCCAAATCAAAAACATGTAACTAGAGTTAACCAAGCTTGCAGATGAAGGTAAACTGGATGTTATACCATACACTTCCAATATACATAAATTGAAAAGAAAATTTACACATGTTAAGAGCTGGTGGTATGAAAATGGGATGAAATTAAATGGTAGAAAGTGCAATATTGTTGCACTTGGCAAACAAACCCTCCACCCATCTTGTAGTGTACAAAACATCCCAATCCAAAATGAAGATGCCATGAAAGACCTTGAGGCATGGGTATATAACTCACTCTCCTTTGATCTTTGTGTTGCAACAGTGACCAGAAAATCCTTCTATCTTGCACAACTCATCACAGAGGATATTTCCTGCAGATGAAAAGAAGTCCTTACCATTCTGCACTGATCAGGGCCATAATCAAATACAATGCCCCCCTTTGGGATTTATCTTACTAAGCATATCAGACAGTTGGAGAGACCCAGTGGTTCCTGACAAAGTGCTCCCAAGACATGCTAGAGGCCTTGTCCCTGTAGTTAGTGTCCTATAAGTTCCTTAGGGGCGAACTATGCCTTGCCTTCGGGGCTATTAGGGATGCAACAGTCTAAAAACTCTTATTTGTCTGCAAATCAAACAGTCTCATCAATGTCAGAACCAGATATCTGAACCTGCTTCTGCAAATAAACAAATTACAGTAGAGACACAAATTTATCATGGTTTACTAGCACATACTCGAATGCACTGTGTTCGAGTGTGAAGATGTCCAAACAAAATGTTCATAAATCAGAACACCGAACACAGTAAATGCCGAACTGAGCATTTCAGTAAAATCGAATGTCGAATATGTCGACTTTGCTGAAATGCTCACACCCGCTCAACATTGGTTCATAGGTTCATAGGTTCATAGGTTCATACTAGGCTATCTGCCCTAGGGCATTTATAAGCCTAGCCAGAGTGTGTGTGGCTTTCACCACCCCTTAGGATGAGAATACTATACCCATTAGTTTGCTGTGCCTCTGTCCAGCAGTGATACAGAGATGATTCCCGGGGTAAACCTACGATCTCCCATCCACTCGTCAAGATTTCTCTTGAACAGAGTCAGTGAGGGGCTCTGCCTCACATGGACTGGGATTCTGTTCCATAGTGTAGGGAGTCTCTGGGTGATGAATCTGTCCCTCCAGCACATCCTATTTATATACGTGTTGAGGTTTAAGTCTCTTGCTCTCGTGGCTCTGGTGGATTTGGATTTTTTGAGGTGGAGCATGTCCATTAATTACGGGTTGGACATGGCCTTGTATGTCAGGCACAGATCACCTCTGAGCAGACGGTATGCGACTGAATAGAGCTGGAGTTTCTTCAGTCGGGCATCGTATGACATATGTTAGAGCCCCTTTATCCTTTTGGTGAGGAACTTTTGGGGTCTTTCCAACTGCTGCAGGTGTTGGGTAAGGTACATTCCGAATGGGGCGTTGTACTAAATCATTGGTCTGATAAGTGAAGAGTACAGGGGTACAATGACCTCTCCTGATCTGGATGTGAATCCCTTCATGATCAGGTGGGCAATGTAGAAGGTCTTCCTAACCACTTTGGCAATGTGAGTGTCAAAAGAGAGGTTACTGTCAACTTGGGTCCCCAGGTCCCTGATAACTTCTTCCGTGTTTAATGGATTACCACCTATGTGGTAATTAGGGGTTACCTTGTTTTTCCCAAAGGGTATGACTATACATTTTTTGGCATTTAGCTTAAGGCCATGGCTCTGGCACCAGTTATCCATTTCTATGAGACCTTTCTGGAGGATGTCTGTGTCTGATGGGGTGTCAATTATGGTGCCCAGTTTGCAGTCATCTGCAAATTTTGTCAGCCACAATCCCCCTATGTTTGCCTGCACTTCAGAAAAATAAATGCCGAACAAGAGAGGGCCCAGGACTGAGCCCTGTGGGACACCGCTCGTGACCGGCTTAGAGTCTGACATGGCACCAGCAACTCTAACCCTGTGTGTTCTGTCCTCGAGCCAGTTTGCAACCCATCTTGTGACATATGGGTTTACATCTAAGCTGGTGAGCTTTTCTATGATGCCCGAGTGGGGTATTGTGTCGAACGCTTTTGCTAGGTCAAGGTAGGCTGTGTGAACTGCCTTACCCTCATCAATGGCCTTAGTGACTGTTTCGAAAAAGTCGACCAAGTTCAAGAGGCAGGATCTGCCCTTGACAAAGCCAAATTGGGCAGGATCCAGTGTCTGTAGGTCCCCAATGTCTTTATTTATGAGTTCCATTATGATCCTCTCCATAGCTTTGCAGACAAGGCTCGTCAAGCTTATGGGGCGGTAATTTCCAGGGTCCGTAGAAGCACCGCCTTTGTGGAGTGGGACCACAGTTGCCGTACGCCATTCTTTGGGTACGTATCCTGTAGTAAGGCTAAGATTAAACAGCAGCCTTATGTGTGGGTTTAGTTCCTCATTGAGTTCGTGTAGCACACAGCCGGGGACACCATCCGGTCCCATTGATGCTGTGTTTTTTGCTTTAGAGAGAGCAGCTCTCACCTGGGCATCTGAGATGTTTGGGAGGCTAGACTCTGGTGGGATAGATATTTCTCCTTTGGGGAGGGAGGGAGAAATTTGCACTGGACCTGTCTGCCAGTATGTTGGCAATGTCTGTGGGTTCAGTGATTTTTTTTATCATTTTGGACTAATTCTGAGCATATCTGGGAGTTTCCACCCAGGTTTCTAACATAGCTAAAGAAGGCTTTATGATTGTCTTTTGTGTCATTAGTGATTTTTCTCTCAAAGTTGGCCTTGGATGATTTTATGAGTGATCGTAGTTTTTTGCTAGTATTGATCAGAGATGCCTTCCCATTTAGGGATTTTGCTCTGTCATGTAGTAGCTTTCTCTTCTTGTTGTAGAGTTTGTTTATGGCTGGAGTCCACCAGACCAGGTGCCTGCCTTTGGTGGAAAGGGTCTTGATTTTATTAGGGATTGCTTGATCCATACATTCCTGGAGGTGCTCGTAGAAGGCATTTGTAAGGGTTTCAGCAGCGTGGGTTGTGGTTTCCACTGGCTCGGGGGCCTTGAAGGATACCACTCCAGTCTTAAGAAGTGTGAAGTTTGCTTTTGAGAAGTTCTTCACTGTGGTCTTTTGCTGGGGTGGGGGCGGGATGTGGATCTCCAGTGAGATTAATTTATGGTCTGATCTCACCAATGAGGGATATACTTCCGGTGTGGAGCATTTTGTCCCCATGTTTGTGATGATCAGGTCTAGTATATTTTCTCCTCTTGTGGGAATGGTGACTAGTTGTTCCATAGCATTTGAGTTTATGAACTCAAGGAACCTTTGGGCTAGGGTGTTGGGGCTTGAGTAATGTTCCCAGTCTATGTTTGGGTAGTTGAAGTCACCCAATATGATGGTGTTTGGAGAGACATTCATACTCTCCAGTGTCTTCAGGAAGGCTGTGTGGGTTTCCTGAGTTTGAGAAGGTGGTCTGTAGCATGTTACAAACTGTAGGGCAGTTTTACCTATGGTTAATTGCACCTGGATGGTCTCTGATGCTTCGTGCGTTGCCACTAACCTGGAGGTGTGGGTATCCTTTATGAATATGGATACTCCCCTCCTTTTGTGGTTCGGTCCTGATTTTGGGGCCGGAACGCATGATATGAGGTATAACCTGATAGTGCTGGGGTGCTCTCAGGAGCCTTGAACCAGGTTTCAGTCACAGCACAGACATCGATGTTCTCCATACTGAGGAGGGCTTCGAGGGCGTGCATCTTGAGGTTTAGACTTCTGGCATTGAGCAGTGTTACCCTTAGTTTTTCTCCATTTTTGTTTTCTAGGGCGGTAGGTTTATGATTTGAGCCTTGCCTAAAAAAGGCACTATGGGCATGGCAAGAGCCTTTGCCAATATCCGGAAGCCCAGGGGTGACAGGTGCAAGCCGTCCCTTGCAAAGCAGCGTGGCTTGTCAAGCATGTCATCCCAGGCAGACAGACATTGGATCCCCTTAGAATGACACCAGTAATTAAGCCAATTATTAAAGCTGATCATTTTGTCTCTGTATTGTGGCATCATTCTTGGTGAGGGTAGGATACTGCTCAGGGTCAGGGTCATACCGGCCTGGGCTACATAATCTGAGAGCTCCTCTATGTCTCTTTTCATGTAGTCCAGGGAGGTGCGTCTCAGGTCGTTCACACCGGCATGGACAATGACTGAGTCATACTTGTACTTGCTGTGGAGTGACCTGAGTGCTTGTGTTATGTGGCGGATTCTAGCGCCTGACAGGCAGCTTACTGTGATCTTTTCCTTGTTCAGTCTGGTGAGTGGGACGTCAGTGTGTCTGACTATGGAGTCACCTATAACAAGTGTGTCTGGCATTGTGTTTGGCCTTAAGGGCTGTGACTGTTTAGCACACTGACTTTGAGAACTATGTGTTGCATGTCTTATGTCTTGAGGTGGCAGTTGCTTGGGTGTCTGCTTTGGAGGCCTCTGTAGTTTTGGTAGATTTTTGATCATTGCCTCCGAGTATGTCTCTGTGTGTTTATGTGTTTGTTTTGCAGTTGTGATAGTTCTATGTGAAACTGGGTTTGTGGTGTGCGTGGTTTCCTTCTCCTCCTGTCTGGTCTTGCCAGTCCTGAGTTGAGAGAGCTCAGCCTCCAGTTTGGCTATATAGTTGCATCTCTCACATGTATTTGTGTTTTGTGGGAGAAGGATTGGGTTGTCTGTGTACATGAGGCAATTGTAACATTGCCTCAAGATGCCCAGATTCACCAGCTGAACAGGAGAGGACGCTAGCAACTGACCCTTCGACATGCTAGAAAAAGTGAAAAAGTTTGTTGTGTAACTGAGTCAGAAGGGACCTATAGGGAAATGGGTACTCAAGGGGATTCTAGGCTAATGTAGTACTTTGTTTAGTATACAAGTACTTTACCTATATAAAAATGCTTTAGGAGCAAGTGCTGAGCTTTTGAGATAGAGAATAGACTGTTTAGATTGCAAGTAGAGAAGTTCTAAGGGGAAAATTGAAGAGCAGACTTTACGGAGCCAGAAATAGTTTAACCTTGTTTAACCGGCGCTGCCCGATGGTGCTCTATGGGCAACTCCGCTAAATCACGCAAAGCGCGCTAAAGCGGGCTTTATAGCAGGGGGTTGAAAAGAGCTAGGAATTGACCCAAAATGGCCAATAGACTACAAGTTTCTGGCTGGAACCACTGCTCTAGGGACAAATAGGCTGCTCAGTGTTCCCCACTCCCACTGGTGAACAAAGAAGCTTCCCTTTATCCAAATAAGGATATGGAATAGTACAGGAACCAAGCCAAAGCCCAGAGATCAGCAAACTCTGAAGACTGGACTATTCTAGTTCAGTAAGGCGGGAAAACAAGATTTTTTTTTTTTTTTTTTTGCAGAAAACAGAGGAAAAACAGACAGTAAATGCTATAAATGCTTTTAAACGGCTAGCGCACTTGAGTGTGTTAGCCTACAGGTAAAATTAAGCAACAAATAACTTTTTTAAAAGTCAAAACAGTTAATCAACACAAAAACAGTTTAAATAGAATGCAGAGCTGTATAAACAGGTGAAAATGCAGTCGCTAAGCAGTAAATAATCCAAAAGCCAGAAAAAAATACTTAAATCAGGAAAAAGTCACTCTTTTGCTCTCTGCTGCTTGTAGAACTCTGCAGGACACCACGAGGAGCTGTGCTGAGTTGAATACAAGCGAAAAAGCGTGCTAAAGTGGGCTTTATTACAGGGGGCTGAAAAGAGCTAGGAATTGACCCAAAATGGCCAATAGACTACAAGTTTCTGGCTGGAACCACTCCTCTAGGGACAAACAGGCCGCTCAGTGCTCCCCACTCCCACTGGTGAACAAAGACGCTTCCTTTTATCCAAATAAGGATATGGAATAGCACAGGAACCAAGACAAAGCCCAGAGGTCAGCAAACTCTGAAGACTGGACTATTCTAGTTCAGTAAGGCAGGAAAACAAGATTTTTTTTTTTTTTTCTTTTTTGCAGAAAACAGAAGAAAAACAGACAGTAAATGCTATAAATGCTTTTAAACGGCTAGCCCACTTGAGTGTGTTAGCCTACAGGTAAAATTAAGCAACAAATAACTTTTTTAAAAGTGCAAAACAGTTAATCAACACAAAAAAACAGTTTAAATAGAATGCAGAGCTGTATAAACAGGCAAAAAAGCAGTCGCTAAGCAGTAAATAATCAAAAAGCCAGAAAAAAATACTTAAATCAGGAAAAAGTCACTCTTTTGCTCTCTGCTGCTTGTAGAACTCTGCAGGACACCACAAGGAGCTGTGCCGAGTTGAATACAAGCGAAAAAGCGCGCTAAAGCGGGCTTTATTACAGGGGGCTGAAAAGAGCTAGGAATTGACCCAAAATGGCCAATAGACTACAAGTTTCTGGCTGGAACCACTCCTCTAGGGACAAATAGGCTGCTCAGTGCTCCCCACTCCCACTGGTGAACAAAGATGCTTCCTTTTATCCAAATATGGATATGGAATAGCACAGGAACCAAGACAAAGCCCAGAGATCAGCAAACTCTGAAGACTGGACTATTCTAGTTCAGTAAAGCGGGAAAACAAGATTTTTTTTTTTGTTTGTTTTTTTTGCAGAAAACAGAGGAAAAACAGACAGTAAATGCTATAAATGCTTTTAAGCAGCTAGTGCACTTGAGTGTGTTAGCCTACAGGTAAAATTAAGCAACAACTAACTTTTTAAAAGTGCAAAACAGTAAATCAACACAAAAACAGTTTAAATAGAATGCAGAGCTGTATAAACAGGCTAAAATGCAGTCGCTAAGCAGTAAATAATCAAAAAGCCAGAAAAAAATACTTAAATCAGTTATAGCAAATACAATTATAACAAATGCTCTGAAATATACTGTATATTTCCAAAATGTTTGAGAAGGACAGTCAGAACACAAGAAGGTTCAGGCGAAAGAGAAAAAAAAAGTTTTGTTTTACTTTTTGAAAGGGAAAAAGGAGGAACAGAAGGCCTTATCAAATGTTCTCTCTGTATTAAGCAGAATGAGCTAATGACACTAGACTGGGAGGTGTGTCACAGTAGGGGAGGGCAACTGCAAAGCCACCAAGTATAAGAGCAAGACACCAACAGGGAGGGAGGGTGGGACAAAATAGCCTACAAGACAGCAAGCACTACAGAGACAAATGAAAGTTTTTAAACAGATAAGGATTTGTGAAGATACTGAATAGACAAAGTGCTTTATATATATTAAATTGTAAAAACAGTAATCTGTAAAAATAATCAAAAAAAAATCAAGATACTTATATTCTGCAGCTCAGTTGCAGTCAACAACTTCTCTAGTCTGCACTGTGTGCAAAAGACAGAAACTTTTTTTTTACAAGAACACAAAAGAACCAGCCCCCACTAGCCAAGAGATAATTACACAGAGGAGATGTTTCAGTTTACACAATAGCCTACAAGACAGCAAGCACTACAGAGACAAATGAAAGTTTTTAAACAGATAAGGATTTGTGAAGATACTGAATAGACAAAGTGCTTTATATATATTAAATTGTAAAAACAGTAATCTGTAAAAATAATCAAAAAAATCAAGATACTTATATTTTGCAGCTCAGTTGCAGTCAACAACTTCTCTAGTCTGCACTGTGTGCAAAAGACAGAAACTTTTTTTTTTTACAAGAACACAAAAGAACCAGCCCCCACTAGCCAAGAGATAATTACACAGAGGAGATGTTTCAGTTTACACAATAGCCTACAAGACAGCAAGCACTACAGAGACAAATGAAAGTTTTTAAACAGATAAGGATTTGTGAAGATACTGAATAGACAAAGTGCTTTATATATATTAAATTGTAAAAACAGTAATCTGTAAAAATAATAAAAAAATCAAGATACTTATATTTTGCAGCTCAGTTGCAGTCAACAACTTCTCTAGTCTGCACTGTGTGCAAAAGACAGAAACTTTTTTTTTTACAAGAACACAAAAGAACCAGCCCCCACTAGCCAAGAGATAATTACACAGAGGAGATGTTTCAGTTTACACAATAGCCTACAAGACAACAAGCACTACAGAGACAAATGAAAGTTTTTAAACAGATAAGGATTTGTGAAGATACTGAATAGACAAAGTGCTTTATATATATTAAATTGTAAAACAGTAATCTGTAAAAATAATCAAAAAAAATCAAGATACTTATATTTTGCAGCTCAGTTGCAGTCAACAACTTCTCTAGTCTGCACTGTGTGCAAAAGACAGAAACTTTTTTTTACAAGAACACAAAAGAACCAGCCCCCACTAGCCAAGAGATAATTACACAGAGGAGATGTTTCAGTTTACACAATAGCCTACAAGACAGCAAGCACTACAGAGACAAATGAAAGTTTTTAAACAGATAAGGATTTGTAAAGATACTGAATAGACAAAGTGCTTTATATATATTAAATTGTAAAAACAGTAATCTGTAAAAATAATCAAAAATAATCAATATACTTATATTTTGTAGCTCGGTTGCAGTCAACAACCTCTCTAGTCTGCACTGTGTGCAAAAGACAGAAACTTTTTTTTACAAGAACACAAAAGAACCAGCCCCCACTAGCCAAGAGATAATTACACAGAGGAGATGTTTCAGTTTACACAATAGCCTACAAGACAGCAAGCACTACAGAGACAAATGAAAGTTGTTAAACAGATAAGGATTTGTGAAGATACTGAATAGACAAAGTGCTTTATATATATATTAAATTGTAAAAACAGTAATCTGTAAAAATAATCAAAAAAAATCAAGATACTTATATTTTGCAGCTCAGTTGCAGTCAACAACTTCTCTAGTCTGCACTGTGTGCAAAAGACAGAAACTTTTTTTTTACAAGAACACAAAAGAACCAGCCCCCACTAGCCAAGAGATAATTACACAGAGGAGATGTTTCAGTTTACACAATAGCCTACAAGACAACAAGCACTACAGAGACAAATGAAAGTTTTTAAACAGATAAGGATTTGTGAAGATACTGAAAAGACAAAGTGCTTTATATATATTAAATTGTAAAAACAGTAATCTGCAAAAATAATCAAAAAAAATCAAGATACTTATATTTTGCAGCTCAGTTGCAGTCAACAACTTCTCTAGTCTGCACTGTGTGCAAAAGACAGAAACTTTTTTTTTTTTTACAAGAACACAAAAGAACCAGCCCCCACTAGCCAAGAGATAATTACACAGAGGAGATGTTTCAGTTTACACAATTGCCTACAAGACAGCAAGCACTATAGAGACAAATGAAAGTTTTTAAACAGATAAGGATTTGTGAAGATACTGAATAGACAAAGTGCTTTATATATATTAAATTGTAAAAACAGTAATCTGTAAAAATAATAAAAAAAAATCAAGATACTTATATTTTGCAGCTCAGTTGCAGTCAACAACTTCTCTAGTCTGCACTGTGTGCAAAAAAAAAACACTTTTTCCAGGGGGCAAGCCCTCCTATACCCCCCGTGTGGGGGGCTGCATCCCCTATATACATATATATATATATATATATATATATATATATATATATATATATATATATATATATATATATATATATATATATATATATATATACATACACAAACTCTGAGATCACACTACACTGAGGGAAAGGGGACCCGCATATAACTATTATCAGACCTTTCATAAGCTAAGTGTTTCAGTGCACAAATTCTCTAGTTTAATTTTGCTGCCAAACTGCAAAAAAAAAAAATGGTGAAAAAATGTCAAGTTTACAGCTAGTGGAATCTGGCTTTTTACAACCAGATTGCTTTTTTTGTTCACTTTAAAAACAAAAGGTTTTGCCCGAGACATTAGAGAAGTAATGATGTATAGAGATACTATCTCAGATGTCATTTGTTCTCTGACATTATGTTTGGGTTGTGGTTTTGGAAATCTGTCTTACTTGCCTGAATGTATTAATAAAGACTTATTGGACTTGTGTATTCAAAATCCTTAAGTGGTTTTTGCTTTGTTTTTGTTTTTTTCAGAAGTGGTTCTTTTTTTAAGAATATTTTGTATTCTGTTTTGGTTCTATATCCATTTGCTGTAGGACATTTTGCTTGTATATATTTCTATATATAAATATGTTTCTCTATCTCTGTCTCTCTCTATATATAGATATAGCTATAGATATAGATATAGATATGTGGACGGAATGGGAATCTGACACATAAAATAACATGTAATGTAGGATTTGAAAGCAATTGTGCAAGATATATCATGTATCATACACACTAGGCCCCTATATATTCCATTTAGTCATTTTCCTG
Source organism: Protopterus annectens (assembly GCF_019279795.1). Lineage (NCBI taxonomy): Eukaryota > Metazoa > Chordata > Ceratodontiformes > Protopteridae > Protopterus > Protopterus annectens. The sequence continues at coordinate 973,987,853 of NC_056726.1, read as the reverse complement.
TGTTTTTTTATTGGGTTAGTATGTTCCTTTGACTTCAATGTCTATTTTAAATTATTCAGTATAGTATTCATAAAGAATTACACACTAATATGCAGAGCTGGTACACAGCAGCTGTTTGCCAAAGCCCTATGTACTTTATAACATAATTACACAAAGCAGGAAGACCTTGTACCCAGACTTGACCCTTTGTATAGACACAGTATGTCATCCACATACTACTCATGCAAATTACCTATCCCTAAGATCATACATGATTGATAGACAGTGCACCACCTACATATGGGCTGGTCTTGATGGGGTAAATTACAAACAGATGGTGTACTGTTTGGGACCAGGGTGATTCCCCTCCTCTGTTGATATGCCAATTAGCTATGTTGTCCAACACTCAGAGCTAAGCAGAGTATCAGTCGTAAAGTTAAAAGTAAAATAAGTATTGCCATGTAAAGAAGGAGCAAACAAATATTTTACCTCCTAGATATATATATATATATATATATATATATATATATATATATATATATATGTTAATTTTCCTTTCTTTTCAATTAATTTACATTATTTGTTACACTAGAAACTGTATATTTAAGGCACAAAAAGAATGGTGTAAGTCACACTTCTTCAATGCATGAAAGATCTGAAAAGTAGTAATGTTTATAGCCCTATAGTCATGTATTTTTTTGGAAAATCAACACAGTGAAAAATGTTTCAAAGTCATTGTTTTGGAACAAGTATTTAGAGAGACAGAGATAGAAATATACACAAGATATGTTATTATATAAAGAATCATAGCACATACTGGAGTTCAGTACTTTGCATTCTAATGGTTTAAACTGGGAAATAAGTGCATTATATCTGTAGGCCTCCTATACAATGCAAAAATACATGTGTTTCTTATTATCCCCATCCTGAACAGTGAGTATCATGAATTTCCTGTACTATTTTATTCTGGATTGATCAAACTTTAGGCAGTATATAATTATTTAAAATTCCAATATATAGTTCTGGATGATTCTTCATCAGTACTTTTGAAGTGACACAGACTTATTTTTAAACCTAAATTTGCAGCATGTATCTTGTTATGATTATCCCATTTTTTCTATGATTCCTTTAACTTTTTATCTTATCATAGAAATTCACAAGACACTAATAATCCCTTCATGCTTGGTTGCAAAGTGTAACACATTTTAACAGAAATGTTTCAGCTCTAGTTTCACAAAAATGTCTTACCCTCTTAATTCACTGTTATCATCAAACATCAGTTTTTAAATTCTTAGGCTGCTGTATAATTTGCATCCCTTTGAAATCACAAACTCTGTAGAAGGTCTTTATTTTGAAAGCTGTGTTCTTCCAAATAGGTTGTTCTCCCATAGTATTATTTTATATTATGTTGTGCTGGGAAGAGACCACTTGGTACTGTCATTGAAGAATATGTTTTCATAATTATGCACTCTAGCACATCTATTATTACTTTAAACTTTTTTTGATTGGAATACTGCCTCTTATTAAGGTTTTTATATAATATTAAATATAATTCTATATTGAGTCTCTCTATTCCATGATATCTAACTTTACACATTTCTTTCCGTGTAATCCTCTGTTTCATGAAAATGTCAATAATATGCATCTTAGTACTCTTTTCCAACTTAAAGAAATTAGTCCTATTACATGAATCAAAATAATATACTAACAGCAGCAGATAGGTTATGATAACAATGTAAAGTAGGAAAAATATTATTTATTTTTGCCCAGGACTTTTGCACTACCTTTTTGACCATATTTTATAGTTATGCTGCAAATTATTTTCATTTTATTATGGTACCATATCCCTAAATATTTTATTTGTATTACTATTAGAATTTGCCCATTTCTTGCCACCCCTCAACTGGATGGTGGGGACATTCTCTCAGATTTATTTAAGATTGTATAATAGCCTAAATAAGTTTTGTCTTCATTTAATACTTGTTGAATTGACTCATCCTTTTGAGTATAGTTCCTAGCTAACTGTAATAAGTTATGTATGTATTGCCAAAACTGAATACTTATTTCCAATCCCTATACTTAGTACATTCCAATGCAACATATGTTTTCATTTGGCTACTTTTGATAAGTTTGCATCTTTTTCTAATTGGCTTACTATTAATGTTATATCATCCCTTAGTTTGTCATATCTTTGTTTCGCATTTTTTCTTAATATATAAAAGAAAATCAATTATGTAGATGTTTACATTGTTCTCATGTGTATCTCCTAATGGTCAATTTTATGTCAGGATTATTGTTCAAAGTAGATATAACAGGTCCTTGTAAAGGATATGATATAGCCTTACCTTCCCCTTTAATATCTGATATCTAATATACAAGACATAATGATGAGTGACCTGGCAGTGGATGTTTTTCATTTCTGTGAAGGTACTTACTAACTCTCTAGAAATTAGACCGAAATGAATCCATGAAAATGTGCCATTCTTGGGTGGCCAGTTTGTATATTAAGTCTATCCCCAATTTTATATTAGTTAATATTGCATTTACCTGTACTTGTTTCCTTTGTGGGGATTTATAAGTATGCTCATCTAATATGGCATTCCAATCTCCTACTAATACTATGAATACTACTAACATTTCCTGGGCCTGTTTTATTATATTTTAAAATATGTTATATTCATTTTATGCAACATATATTGGTCCCAAAATAAAGCTGCATTCACCAATGGTTAAATCTGTCAGACGACAACTGCCCTATATGCCTTTATAAGTATGTTATAATGAATTATTTTCTTAGATCTTTTATTAGTATAAAATTGCCCACTGAGTGTGTTGTCTTTATGTTACTTCCACTATAGTAAATACTGTTTGTGGGTGCTAGTAAAATGTCTTTCAGTTTTGTATCAGATTCAATTAGATGCCACTGCTTTGATAAAACTATTTTCATTAGTTCAGACCTATAAATAAATGAACAAATACATTTGGGAGTATCAGTGTTGTCTCAAAATGTTTTTTTTTTTTTTTTTGGTGGACCTGATTGCTGCTCATGGCTTTCTTTTAAACAAAACTTATTAACAACCATGATGATGACACCATCCTTATAGCCCCTGTTAAGCAATTTAATAACACTCTTAAATTATTTCTTAAATCAAGAACCTCTCATACTTAATTTATCTAATTTTGTCAAGTGTCTATATCATAAAAATCTAATAATATGGTTAATGTGGCCATTGCCACCATACCGAACATGTTCTGATGCTGTGTGTTTTTTTGTGGATTGTATATCCTCCCTTATTATTATCCACAAAAAATTACATTCAGGAAATTGCATGCTTATGTACACAGAAACAACAATGTAATTGAAATCTGATATTCAAAAATGATTCTAAAATTGAATAAGCAAAAGCACATCAATCTCAAAAATGATCAAAGCATCATTAAAAACAAAACATTTAATAAACTTTCTGTGACTGTAAATCATCTTTCAAATAAAAAGCTAGTACAGCTTGAGTATAAATTTTCTATATGGCCATACCTTTTCTTTGTAGATATACTTGATCATTACAAAGAAAATAGTCATATCTTATTGCTAGTGATTCATAAATGTGATGTGGTTGTGTCATGCCTTAAAGATTGTAATCAAAGTCTATGAATTAAAAAGCTGAACAGTAGCTCACTAATAGGTAGTACACAGAGTTCTTGTACACTGTGTTTACCAATACTATAGTAGGTGTTTTCTGAACAGGACTTTACATAATGTGTACAGCTTTTTAACTATGGAGTATATGGAGACCCTTGTAGTGTTGCTTTGAGGTACGTTTTTAAATCTTTTAATTTTGAGTGCATTTTATCAATGTGCTAAATGTTATGTTAGGATTTAAGTTTAGTAATTTCTTTAGTATGTTTAATCTTTGTTTAGATATAATCTGGTCCATTTTGCAGTTAATGTCATTTCCCAATTGGTTAGTTGCAGGTAGTTTTATTTTAGTTATTTATTTATTAAATAATTGATGTTTTTATTTAAAATAAGACATTTTAGTTCTAGGAGGTAGATTTAAGTAGGTAATATTGTTTTGGGGTGACAGTTGCATAATGTGTGTATTTTGCATGTGCATTGCATGAAGTTTATTTATATTTTTATTCATGTTTATTCATTTTTTATTGTTAAATGTTCTACTTTTTTATTTACTTTTTTCATTTAGTGTAAGAGAAGGTTGGAGTTTAAGAGGGTTATTCTAAGTAGGCTAGTGTGTATGGGGTTGTGTGAGTGATTATGCTTTGCTGTGTGTGAGTGGTAAGTTAAGATTTATTCTAGTTTTTAGTGAATAAGATAACAAATTTAGAAGAAAAATTGTATTTTTGATGGTGCACCAAAGGATGTACATAAAACCTAGAACTGTGATAATGCTCTGAGAGTGTACAAGAAATTTTGATGACACACCAAAATAGGATAAAACAATCTGTACAACATAGTAAAGTTTCTTATCACACTGTTTATCTGGAGTGTGTCATTAGAATAAATAAATGGTAATAATTTGAAATGCTCTGTCCCACTAGATTGTGTCCTGAAAATGGAAACTGAATACCCAAAAAAATAGACTTACATATACTAAGACCAAAATCCAGTTTCTCAGAATATTCCCTTTTCCTTCAAGGTACAGCAATCTTGGAACTGGTATATATAATTTCAGTGGGTGTGGGAGCCTGGACCCCACATGGGGGAGATGCAGGCAGGGCTTGGCATAATGATATTTCTGATTCTATTTTTATTCATTGCTGTGCATTTTTACACCACTTCATTGCTGTTGCTATTCAAGTAATGTGTGCAGTATCACAATCTTGTTATATCTGACTGTTATCTGCTCATGACATAACTGCTGTTTGTGAAACCCAGTCTGCTGTCATGGTGAGCAATTTGTAAAATATGAAAATGAGACTGTTATTAAATACTTCAGAAAAGAAGTACTCTGCGAAGAATGAGATAATAAACAATACATTGGAAACAGGAATTTTATTTAATTATTTTATTATTATTTTGCTTTTGTTTACCATGTTTGTTCCACTGAGTTCAGTCAAAAAATCCCTTTTCATAGGAGGCCTGGGGAAAAATGTTTCACCATATTAGCAACATTTTAAACATTCAGTAATAATGCCTAAACATTACAATTACACATGCATTTGCTAATTAGATTGCATTCATATGAAAGTAGAAGCAACTATGGCATTATAAAAGATAACTATGCATTAGTAAATGTTTATCATTGAGTATTTCAAGAGGTGTATTAGTGGGTTTATCAGGTAGATAACAGATCATGTGATTAGGGCTTAGAAATTCAAAGAAATGGAAGTGGGGAAGGAAATAGGTAGGGCAGAAAATGTTAATACTGTATTTAAGAGGTGAGGTATAAAGCAGGTTCAGAGGTAATTTTAAACATATATACACACATTTATAAATAGCTGTGATATCCCACCTCTGGGCCAGTGATCATGGAACCTCAGTTCTCATCTCTGACACTGGTGGGGTGCGTTTATGGTGAGAAAAATAGACACACAAAGTATTTTCAGATGCAGCTCTCTGCACTAAGTAATGTTTCCCTTAAGAGCTCACTGGGAATGCACACTCCAGTCCTGAGGCAGGCTGTCTCTCCAGGTCCCAAATAAGACTCACTACTGACCACTATAGAGTTGAGTCCTTAGCCGGGTGTTCCAAGCCAAGTACTCCACCACCCTCTCTGTGAAATCAATGTTCTCAGTGTCTCTGTTCACACACACACACACACACACACACACACACACACACACACACACACACACACACACACACACCTGGGAAAAGCTTACCTACTCTGCCACCTCAACCCAGACTAAAAGGTAGCTTTACTGCCATCAGAACACTCAAAGCCAGCTACTTTAAGGCTCTTACCAGTGTACTCAATTACACTTATTAAAATTAATGCTTATACAAATGGTAGTGATTAACCAAGCAGCAAGACTGTCAGGACAGTGAAGCCACAGTGCCACCAAATAAGTGCAACTGTGCAAGCACTCTCATAGGTTAGATCTTTTTCTAAAAGACCAGCCATGATGAAAGGTTTAGATATATTTAATAATAAATAATAGAAAACACATAAAATACTGACTGTCTGTTTACAATAAACACCAGAGTTACAATCGCAGGAAATTAAAAAAACAGCACTGATTGAAACACTCAGACAGATACAGAAAAATACATTTAGCTAATCTCATTATATTTTTCTAACTGAATGAAAAATTACTGTTCCCTAGTTACTTACTAAAGTAAGGCAAGATGAACATGGAAGAGTGTATGTCAGGTCCAAAAACAGAGTGCACACCTCACCTCTCTCACTAGTATTCAGATACAATTTCAGTGTTGGCTACAAAATGACATCACATCTTGTCACCTGACTCTGTTGTTCCCATACTACCTCCTCACTAGAAACTAAGCCAGGATCTGGCACTGATGTGTCACAATATACATATAGAACTTTAGTAAATGTTTATTACAGCATCTTGAAAATTTTAAAACAATTCCAACACATCTAGCCTTCCTGCAGAAACTAACAAGCTATTCTCTGTCACCCCAGGGTAGCAATTAGTTCATGACTAAGGACAATAGAGCAGGACCCAAGTCCAGGCTTTTCACAGACATTGCATCCCTGTCTGCATTCAGACCTGTGCGATAATTTTTTATGGCTTAAGTCATTTAATTTCAGGGTATTTTTCTTAATGTTAGCTGGGATGAGCTTAACCCCTTCCCTTCCACTATCCTCTGTTAAAATATATACATTTTGTCAGTTACAACCATATAGTCTGCTATACATGTATATGCCCTTTCTGTCCAGCAGAACTCACTGTATATACATTTTTAACACAAGCAACTTTACAAATACATTTTTAATACAGGCATCTGTACAAATTAGTTTGATATTCAAATGACATATAATTATTTACAAAACTCAAGCTAGCTATGCTGGCATATGTTTCATATGCACTGCCCTAATTTCTCTGGCACAACTGCCACTGCCTCACACCATCACAATAGCTATCATAATGTTTACATTAGAAGAATAGAGGTGGGGATCAGCAGTGCCACAAAGCTATGTATATGGCTGGGAGTTGCTAGTAAATCTATTCTAAGAAATCAGATAAAATACTCATAAACAAAGACAAAAAAGATTTCTACTACAACCATCCAATAACTCTAAAATATGATCCCAAAAAATTCTGGAACACTATAGGCCAAGTGCTACACCCAGGCAACCCTACTTCACTCAACCCATGCCCTAAAAAGTCACCAGAGGAAATAGCCAACACCTTCAATACCTATTTTATAGAATATATATCCAAGTTATTCAACCCCAACCCCAACCTCCCAAACATCTTTGCTCCCAACTGGCCTGAACCTTCTCCAAATTCTAACTTTATAAATACTTTATTCCTTAAACCTGTTCCTACTACCTATATCAAAACTCTTCTCTCTAAGTTAAACCCATGCTCTGTACCTGCTGACAGCATCCCTTCATATTTTCTCTAGATAACTCCCTCTCTTGATCTGCCTGTATCTATCATAATCAGTGCTCCATCTCTGAATCTGAAGTCCCATCTGTTCTGGAAACAATTCTACACCCTACCTATTCATAAAGGAGGTACGTCCTCTGAAATCTCTAATTGCAGACCTATTGCTATCATTTCCCCCTTCTCTAAAGTCTTGGAGAAATGTATACATAAACAATATCTCATACAAGAAAATCAACTCACTCCCACACAGCATGGTATCTGACCTAAATACAGCACCACCACAGCTCTACTATCCTTCCTCAACACTATTGCTTTAGTCAGAGATGATCATAAACATATCTCTTGTCTATTCCTTGATCTCTCAAAGGCTTTCAACACTGTTTCTCACTCTCTTCTACTAAACAAATTGTCTGACCTCAACTTTTCCCCAGATGCACTTGCATGGTTCCCAAACTATCTCACTGACAGACTGCAATCAGTAAGATGGCACTCTGCACTATCTATTCCTCTGCCAGTAAGAATAGGTGTCCCCCAAGGATCCATTCTTGGTCCATTACTCTTTAATATCTTCACTAACTTACTCTATTCTTCCTGCCCACAGTCTTTTATTGTCCAATATGCACATGACACTGCAGTCATCACCATTGCCAACTCCTCCTCTAAATTCTTGTCGGCTACCCAATCATCTTTAAACACAATCAAGACATAGCTCTCTAATAATTAGCTCATCCTCAATCCTAAAAAAGCAAAGCTGTTACCCTTTCTCCCAAAAACAGTCCACCACATCAAATCGTCCTTCTCCATAATGTCCCTATACAATACCCCTATTGAAGTTGAATCCTGCACAAAACTCCTCCATATTACCATCGACGATCAACTAAAATTCGACCTTCACATTAATAATTGTATCAGAAAAACTCATCTGTAACTAGGAGTAATATATAGGAATAAAATATTTCTCACCATGGAAGCTAAGATCTCTCTCACTCATACTTACATTCTACTCTGCTTAACATATTGCTCACAGATACTCACAAATCTTAACTCCTCTCTACTTACCAAAGTTGAGTTAACCTATCACAAAATAGCTAGATTTGCAGCTCAACAAACCTATAAATCCCACCACTGTCTCTCCCTAAAATACTTAAACTGGCTTGAATTTCTTCACCTGCTTCTCTTCTCACAGCTCCAGCTCATACACTCCATTCTATATCAGCCTTCCTTCTGTCCAGCCCTAAGCTCCCTCATCTCATATTACTCTCCAACAAGACATCTCTGGAGTGCAACCGAAGACCTATTACATATCTATAAACCCAAGTCAAAAACTGGGTGCAACATATACAGCTACTACCCCTCTATAGCATGGAACAAACTCCCACTAGAAAGCCAAACTCTCACACATCCTAAACAATTCAAACTGGCCATGAAAGAGTACTTTATAACTCATTTACTCCAATGGAGTTCAGGAAGATTTTACTGTAAATTCCAATGGGCAGAGCCTAAGACTTTTGACAGAATCAAATTATGCCCTCACATTTCAAACAAATATTCATATCTCTTGAACCATAGGGATTATGAAAAAAGTATAAATGCCAAACTCTTCAGCACAAACTATTTTTATAATGGTAGTATTCTTTAGCTTCTACATCATAAACTGACTTCTGTAAGTCACAGTAAACAAAGTGGGCAGGATTCACGAAACCTCCGTGTAAGAGTTAGCAAGTCTTACATGGAGGCTGCAGTTAAACGGGGTGATGTCAGCATGCCATGCATATTCATGAGGGCATGCTGAATCACACCCTAGGCTAACACGGTCCGTGTAGCAAAGTAGGGGGCATGTCCGCATGGCAAGTCCTGCAAAGGGACACGCCCCCAGAAGAATCACAGTCCCGAAAGGGAACTCCCACGAGCGAGTCCGCGGAAATGTCACGAAACACAACACCACACATGCCCCCACAGACTATAAACCCAACTGTAATGTAAAACATAAAAATTAACAGTTTAATTTTTTTTATAATTTCAAAAATGTTTGCCCGTAATTGCGCTCATTTCCGCAGGTGTGCCCTTCGCTCAGCCACAGTTAGCAGTCATTGAAAAAGCATATAAGATCTAAATATGCAAATTAAGCCAAGCAGCAATAGCGTAGCGGTAGAGACATCAACCAAAGAGGAGGCAGTCACGGTTCGAGCCCTAACAACATCATTTTTTATTTTTAGTGAAATAAGCATGAAACAATCCCCTGACATATATGTACATATATATAACTATACTTTAAGTAAAATGTAATGAAATGGGCCATGTATTTTGAAGAAATCTGATACAATAAAAAAAAAAATTATAAGTGCCCATAGCTGAGCAACGCTCAAACAAGCTGAGTATAACTGCCCACAGGTGACCAGTGGTTTAACAGGTGTAATATGCGTGCCTGGAGTTGAGCAGCGCTTTAACACACTGAAACTGTGTGCCTGTTGTTGTGCAACATTTCTCATAGCATCATATTCGTGCTCACAGCCAAATAACGCGTTAACCAGCGTAACCCGATTGCGCGGAGCTGCGCAGCGTGCCAACCGGCTTACCGGTGGGCAACATTGAGCAACCTGTATCAAAGCCACCTTTACACAGACATACCTCCTAGCCTGTCTAGACAGTAGTAAAATAAAAAAAAGCAATGCCCAGGCTCGAACCCAGGATACTGTACATCATAGTCAAAGTACTGAACCACTAAGCCATGACAGCTGTACTGAAAAATGCAGTATTAGCATATATATAGGAATGAATGGAAATAGAAGCATGACAAAGCAGATTGTTTAAGCTGATACAATTCCAAAATGGCCAATCACAGATAAGTGTGGGAAAAACGGCATATATAAGCCCCATAGGTGGGAATACACAGCATAACTGATTGTGGAACCTATTTGCAGTCAGGATGGCAGGTGTAGGAGAGGGTAGTCGCTTCTGAGCACAGAGGTGGGGTGTTGAGGAGTCCAAATATATGGTTTGGCTCCTAGTCCATGATCATGAGGCTTAACTCATGCAGGGCCAGGTTCTGTGGGGAGCGTACAAGGCAGAGGCGTGGAACTGGTTGGCACATGATCTCACCAGTGCCACAGGCATACCAAGGACTGGTTAACAGGTCCGTCACCACCATGCAGACCTGAAGAGATGAAAGCAGGACCAACTGAACCGTTGGATCCAGGAGGCCCAGCAAATGCCCAATGCCCCACTACTGAGTAAGTATCCATGTAATCACGTATGTAAGGAGTTATCCTAGCTGATATTATGGAGATGTATGTTCCAATATTACTTCATTTATATTACAGCTGCAGGTGTGCGTTCTGTGAATCAGTGAGCCTATGGTGATAGGCTGGAGCGGTTGTGCCACCAGGCAGGTTAGTAATTATTTTCCTGTAATTGTTATACAATATAAGTGACAGCTTGTAAAAGAGTTCAGTGTAGTTACATATGAATAAAGTTCAAATAACACTAGAAGAAAGATTCTGCTAGTACTGTATGATTACATACATGATGCAGCCTGTAATCCAGAAATAAAAATTAAACAAGTCTGAAATAGAGACTTCCCACCTGTATTGTAATATCAGATAACCTGCTGCAGCCTGGAAATTAGTGGTAAACAAGCTAAAGACAATAGACATGTGTCAAATACATCCCCTTTGAAAATCTGCCATATGAAACAAGTGAGTCTGTTGGAAAGGATTTCTGTAACCAAGTATGACATGTTAATAACGCCTAGAATAAAGTACCATCTTGAATTGTAAAAATAAAACAAGTGAGAGTGTGAAAAAGAGGTATGAATTGACCAAGAAATCTGTTATAACTTCTGAATAAAGTATACTGCAGTCAGTACATAATGAAATGAATGAGACAGCCACAACCAAACAGTGAAATGTTTGAAATAAAGTACTGAAGCTGGAATGTGTCTGTCCCACAATTTAGATATGTTGCTGTACCCTTGCTATATGGAGATAGTATGGTTGTATGAAATAATGAACATCCACAGTTGTCTAGAGCCATATAAATCAAATGTAGCAGGATGCTGTACCTGAACACAGCTAGATATGAACGTGTATGAATAAAAATGCAATGTATATTAATGTAGCAGTAACAGTCCCATCAGCAACATTCCTAAGGTTACATATAGGAAACTGTACTAAGACCTGTAGGGTATATATATCTGCAGCTACTAGAGATGTACAGCATATGTATAGGTAGTTGAAGTTGTTAATGAAATATTT